>NC_142063.1:345866631-346036631 GCF_059756535.1 Pantherophis guttatus
TGTTATAAATTTTCTGATAAACTGACATTCTTAAACAGCCAGAGTTTACTGTTCTTCCCTCCCGGGGTTTAGCAGGCAGTTAAAAAGGTGAAGCCTGTCTAAATGGGAAAACAGATATGATTTGATCAATTTGGTGTGATTTCTGTTAAATATATATATATATAATGATAGTGTGTAAAATTTGAATGGAATTTAATTGATTGTGATATGTGTGGCTGCCAGCAAAGTGAGATGATTTGTGCTTGAGGCTGTGGGAGATATTTGAGAATGGTTGGTTTGCATGAAGTGGGATTTTTTGTATGTGAAATTGGTTTAAACAAGAAGTTGATTGCAGTACAAATATGAAAAGCCTGTGTGTTGATAAAGTGAGAAATTAGAGAAATACTAATGTTAGTATAGTAATAATACTGTGTTGCTTTGTTGTAAGAATGCTGAATGGAAGAGAGAAGCGAGGCTTCCTTGCACGCTGTACATTTTTTCCCTCTTCCCCCCCTCTTTTCCTTTGTAAGAGAGAAACAGTTCCTTTTAACTTTTTTCCTTTCTCTCACCCCCTCCTTTTTCCCTGGGAGATGAGAGGCACGAAAGAAGGGGGGGGCTACGGTTTAACCATTTTTTCTCTCTCAGAAAAGCAGCCAGAGAAAGAAGGGGGAAGTGGGTGATCGGCTAATGCTGTTGCTGCTAGGTCTCTTTAATTTGCATATGAAAACTTTTCTGCTCTGAATACAATTTTGATTTTATTTTTTCTGGAAATTTTTGGAGGTTTAAAAACGCTTCATTAAACCTGTACTCAGAATCCTGTTGTTTCGCCAGGCTGGGTTAGCAACATAATTTTAAATCGGATGTTTTAAATTTCTGGGGTTTTAAATTGAGCCGAATCCATTTAATATTTTTAATTATTTTAAATTGGTGTTTGTCTTGTTTTTTTTTTTTAAACAAAATAGGCTGTACACCGCCTTGAGTCCTTCGGGAGAAGGATGGTATAGAAATAAAATTATTTTTATTCTTATTTTTATTCTATCTCAAAGAAATGATTTTGAAAGATTTTTTTAATCTACTATTGTTTTATTTTTGAAGCTGTCTTTCTTAAATGTTTTTTATGTCTGCATGCATTCTGCATCCTTAACAGATGGCACGTTTGTTCGTTTGTATGTTTGTTTGTTGTTTATTTGTTTGTTTGCTAGTAGCACAAGTTACTGCCCTTTTTGGGAATTGTCACAGAGATGAGTTGGAAATTGCGATGTGTGGTGGGAGAGATTCAGTGGCATTTTTGTCTAAAATGTTGGATTCTGCCTTGAGAGTATGCTTCTTTTTGTTCACTTCAGTTTGCGGGGAGATTAGATAATTGGTGCTGAGGAGCTCATTTGTTTATAGAGGGATATACGGTAGTTGAAGGAAGAGAGGAAGTTTTAAGGGAAGTCAGAAAGTTGCCTTTAAGTTTGTCTACACAGACTTGTGCTGGCTTGGAAATCAGGATGGCAGTGGTAGGAGGAATTGAATGTTATAATAAGAAGGAGTTAGAGAAAGTAGAATTGATGGAAAGGAGAAGGTATGTGATTTGTTTTTGGAAAGTTATGGAAGTTGGCAGATTGAAATGTGGAAGTGCTAAGAAGTAGGAGAGAAGTGGTGATCTGAAGAGAAGTGGTGTTTTTCGTTGACAGAGATCAGATTAAGTGAACAAAGCATTTGAATACACTTAATCAGTGAAGGGAGTGTTGGAAGATTTGAGAAGCTCAATATTAAAAGCACAAGAAAATTCCCCTAAAGAAAATAGGCAGAAACTCCGGCAGAGTTCAGCCCCCACCTTTACCAATGGGCCATTAAGAAACTGACACGCTGCCTTAATTTCCACAACAAAAGGAAGAATAAAAGATGTGTTTGTTTCTTGCTTGCCTTACTAGGAACAATAAAACTAATTCCAGGAGTTTTGAATTCAGGACGGGGAAAGCTCTGCCTTTCAGCAATCTTTAAAGGGAAAGACTTCCTCCCCCACAGGAAAAAAAAAATCACTCCTGATAGAAAGGAGGGGTAGCGTCTCCGCCTCCATCTATAAACAAGCAAGAATTAAGACAATTCTATGCAAAATTAATTGAATCTGGATCTTGGAGTTTGAAATGGGAGGGACATGAAAGAGGAAGCCTTGAAAATTTGAAACAGGCTTTAACCAGGGCTCCTGTATTGGGTTTGCCAAATTTGGAAAAGCCATTCGGTCTCTTTGTACACACACACACACACACACACACACACACACACACACACACACACATTGAATTGCACGAAGGGTGTTGGCTCAGAAAGTAGGAAATTGACCTTTGGGGGAGCCCTCATTGTAAACACCCCACATCAAGTCAGAACTATCCTTCAGTGGTGGTTATCTGATTCAAGATTCTAAACAAAAATAAAACAATTTTAATGCAACACAGATTTGATTTTAACCTGCAGATCTCAATTTGAATCAAGCACAGTTCTTAACCAACACCAGATCAATGGATCACCTTGGATGAGAACATTATGGTGTTGAAATAATTGGCTTACATACAACAACAAGACCTGATTTGGAGGGACATCCCCTGGAAACAAATTGCCTCGAAATTGGTCTGCTCAAACCTTTGAATTGTATTCATTAAATTAAGCTCTATGGACAGGGAGCCTGGATAGCTCAGTGGATAAATGCATTGTAATTTAACACCAGCTGTCTGCAATTACTGTAAATTCGAATCTCACCAGGCTCAAGGTTGACTCAGCCTTCCATCCTTTCTAAGGTAGGTGAATTGAGGACCCAGTTTGTGGGGTGCAATAAGCTGACTTTATGATGGCTATTGCTTAATGCATTGTAACCCTTAGTCTCTGGACATCATTTGGCAAAATATGGGTGGAGTCATTGGGGACTTCAAGCTATCGTACATGAACTTTTAAACTAAGCTATGATTGTATTGGGATATATCCTTTAGTAACATCAATTATAAACAAATGTTTGGTTTGTAAAAAGGTGAATGAACATGCTGTCAGAAAACAACAGATGTGTAAGATGTATCACCAGCTTTAAGATCATTTCAATGTATTCATGTGGATTTTACAGAATTACCAAAAGTGGGGAGTGTAAAATATTTATTAGTCATAGTGAACCACCTCACAGGGTGGGTTGCAGCTTTTATCTGCAGTAATGCTACAGCAACAGTGGTGTCAAGAGTTTTACCCAACCTAGACAGATTATCATCATATGAACTGTTGTTTGGAGTAGTTTTCACTACAGGAAGCATATGCATTACTTCCTTGGAAACCAGTGACAAAGTATTGAAACAATATGTGTATAACCTGTCCAGATATTTTGAAGTTTTTAGGAAACAAGGACTATTAGCCCAAACATCGCCTTTGAAGTTTCCAGTCCACAAATTCCACCACGATGATTGGATGTTAATCCAAACTGGACGGAAGTTAGACCCCAAGTGAACGGGCTTAATCTCATCAAGGAAATCCAGTGAAGTTGATGATCCAAAGGATCCAGCCACCAGTGGGAATAGCATTCATCTGGACTATTTTTGTATTTTTTTTCTTTCTTAGGATTCAGTGGTTGCCTATGCTGTTTCCCAACTGAAAAGGACTACAACTGCTCAGATTCCTTTGCGCACTCGCCCAGATGTATTGGTTTTGTAATTGTGTTTTTAAGATCTTAGGAGGATGATCCTGGATCCACTGGATGAGACTGATACCAGGTGACCATCAGCCTTGTTGGATCACTCCGGAAGCTGATTCTCAACGCACGGCGGAAGATTTGTAAAGAGGACAACTGCCTTCACATTGTACATATACATATTATTAGCTTTAATATAACACTTTCTTACACATGCTAATGTTATTAGAAGTTTGGGAGTACATTTTGTGGGTACTTGTTTTTCTAATTTTGCTAGTAATTTTGTTTTACATATATAAGGAACGTTTTTGTGGTAGACCTAGGATTTTTATTGCTACTCCTGTTTCCCAAACCACATGCACCACTAACCCTTTCCCTGACGTAGTGAGCTTCACACCATAGTTGATTATGATTTGCTTATGGCTTTGGACATTATTCGCACTAGGACTCTCAAGTGAACATAAGATGAACATTGATTCCCCAAGTGGAGACACTTTAGGTCAAGTTCACTCACGCCAAGAACGCATTGTATATGCACGAGGTCGTTACCTTAGACCTAAGTCAACTCCACCACCTAAGGTGGCAC
Organism: Pantherophis guttatus; assembly: GCF_059756535.1. NCBI lineage: Eukaryota > Metazoa > Chordata > Lepidosauria > Squamata > Colubridae > Pantherophis > Pantherophis guttatus. Next base: position 345,870,846 of record NC_142063.1, read on the forward strand.
TATTGACATTCCCAGCTGAGGGGGGAATAGATAAGGAAAATGGGCCTCTACAACAATTGCATAGAGGAGACTATATATCACGGATTTTGGAATTAAGTCAAGATCTTGTTAATCAGTATGACCCTACCCTAGGTCAGAAATGCTGCTTATGTTAGCCCTACATCTTATCATGCTGTTCCTGTCAAACCACAACTCTGGGATAGAACAAAGGCTACCAGAAATAAACTTTAAGAAGGGAAAGTGGGGTGGATGGAATCTGTCCAAGACTGTTTCAACCTTCAGAATTTCCACTCTGGTTCAACTTGAAGTCCAAATTAGATTTGTGTATTCTTTTTCCACCTGGAAATACTACCTCTCGATATGTTTTTTGAAGGACCAATTCTCAGAGATAAACAGAAGGACCTCTCACTGGAAGTCCCATTGCAACCACTGGCAGGAATGTTTGTGGCAGGGACTTAGGGGTCTGGACTAATGCAAGGAACTACTGAGTGCATGCCTTTTCCATAAATCTTATGTGGAAAGGATGCATATTTGTGTTTACCAACAAACTGGACAGAAACATGTAACAAATCAGGTGTGGTCAGAGAAATTGCCAAGGAATTGCAGGATAGGGCTTCCAAGATAGGTCAGAGGTTATAAACAACTGACATGTGGTTTTCTTGGTTGTCTGGATCCGGGTGAATTAATACGGCTGTGGCAGGCCTAGCTTTTATTCCTTGTGCAATCCCTATGCTGAAACATCTATAAATAAGAACAGTAAAGGAGATTCAAGTTGAAAAGGAACTAGCTTTGATAGAACGTTTTCTTAATCAACTTGGTCCATATCCTGTGGAAGAACATAAAGATTCTGAGGCAGACCCATATGAGGAAATGGAACCTGTAGAAAAAGGTAGAGAATCTCCCCAAGAATCAAGAGAGTAGAAAAACAATCAAGAACTACCTATCCTTTATTTTTATTAATTATCTTTTGTTAGACCCTATATATGGTAGATTTGTTTATTGGAATCTTGTATACTCAGAAGTTAAACTTATATGAGAATAGTGAAAGTTTCTGCATTGAAAAACTTTCAGAGGGGGGAATAATGTAATGAAGCGGGCTCTGATGGATGACCACTGGATAACTTTCTATTCACTCTATTCTAAAAAGAAATGCATCCGGTTGGAAAGAGTACAAACTCAGCCAAGGTCCTTTTGGTTCCTCTAGGAGGCCTCTAAGTTGTCAGAAGAAAGGAACATTCTAATAACATACAGCTTAAAGGTTGGTTAGGTCAAGGGGATCCACATGAGTTAAAAGTTGTCCATCGTCAAAAGATAAAAGATATGCTTCAGTAATCTACAAAAAGAATTATGATTGTTTTGCAAAGAAACTCTGTAATGTCAATTAAAATTGATAAATGTATAGGACCATATGAACTGCTGACTTCAAAAGAATCCTTTGTCTAGAAGGGTATAAAACCATTGTACCTAATTCCTGTCTTTGTTCAACGCTTCATGTACAGAGCCTTGAACCTATTGCGCAATATATAAAATCTGTCTCTGATCAACCCAAAAGTTGTGTTTGTCTTATTAAATCCACAACACTTGGACCACCATGTTTTTCCTCTTTCTTTCTTTCTTTTTTCAATACACTTTATTAAGCTTTTATTACATTAAAAACATAAAAAAATTATTTCACTCAACAACAGCTATTTATGGTGTTTTTCTTGTGACGATAATTTGTGCATTATTTACAAAAATTAAATTGTGCGTATTTACATTCTTATTTATTACTTATACTGAATAACTATTTATCTTTAATCTATCTCCGTTCTATCCAGTGATACCACTGTTCCCACACATTGTAAAATATCGATGCCTCTTTATCTTTTAGACTCAGCGTTAATTTGTCAATTTCTGCGCAATTTGTTAAGGATATTGTTGTGTCACCACCAAGAGTCAGGGTTCATAAAGCAGAGTACCATCAGAAGTTTTTACGCACGGAAACTGTTTTGAGAGTCATTGTGAATAATATGCAGACAAACTGGTTTTATAGTACTTTACTTTAAAGGTAAAGCGAATTCATAGTATTTTAACAATCCAAGTCTTAGCCATATAAAGATCAATCCAGGGATATAAAATCTTCTTACCAGTTTGTAAAAAATACAAGGAACATTCAGGAACAATATAAAAACACTTCAATAAATATCAGGAAACAGTAATGAATAAATCATGATCAAACAATGACCATTTAGAGAGATCAAAAATAGTTACAGCATAGTAGCGGGTAAAAATATGGTGCAGTGTTCACACTAACCACAATTACATCTCCACCCCAGGCCACCCCAGCGATGCCCTTGAAGTGATGTCCCAGTGCCTGGAGGCTGTGCGGATCTGGATGGGGAGGAACAGGCTCAGGCTCAACCCTTCCAAGACTGAGTGGCTGTGGTTCTCGGCATCCCGATACAGTCAGCTGACTCCATCACTGACTATCGGGGGCGAGTCTTTGGCCCCCGTGGAGAGGGCGCGCAATCTGGGAGTCCTCCTGGATACGCAGCTGTCCTTGGAGGAACATCTGACGGCTGTTGCCAGGGGGACCTTTTGTCAGGTTCGCCTGATTCACCAGTTGCGGCCCTTTCTTGATCGGGATTCCCTGTGCACAGTCACTCATGCCCTCGTCACCTCTCGCCTGGACTACTGCAACGCTCTCTACATGGGGCTCCCCTTGAGGAGCACCCGGAGGCTCCAACTGGTCCAGATTGCGGCCGCGCGGGTAATTATGGGAGCTGCATGGCGCTCCTGCATAACACCGCTCCTGCGCGAGCTGCACTGGCTCCCGGTGGTTTTCCGGGTGCGCTTCAAGGTGCTGGTTACCACCTTTAAAGCGCTCCATGGCATAGGACCTAGTTATCTTTGAGACCGCCTTCTGCCACCGACGACCTCCCATCGACATGTGCGCTCCCACAGAGAGGGCCTCCTCGGGGTGCTATCAGTCAAGCAATGTAGGCTGGTGACCCCCAGGGGGAGGGCCTTCTCTGTGGGGGCACCTACCCTTTGGAATCAGTTGCCCCCAGAGATAAGGAGAATCCAAGACCTTGGTGCCTTCCGCCGTGCCCTTAAAACTTACCTTTTCCAACAAGCCGGGCTGGCCTAACAAATCCTTTTAAATGATTTTAAATTTGTTTGTCTTTTTAAATTTTGGGCCAAATTGAGATATTTCCTTTTAATCTGTTCTTAATGTATTTATTATGTGTTTTTATTTGGCTGTACACCGCCCTGAGCCCCTAGGGAGAAGGGCGGTATATAAATAAATAAATAAATAAATAAATAAATAAATAAATAAATAAATAAATAAATAAATAAATAAATCTCTCCTTAAATACATTGGCTACAGAGCTCATCCAATCAGGATGCAGAATGACCCATCAATGTTGTTAAAGCAACATAATACAGTTACACAATACAAACATGCAATGTTGGATTATATATTACCTGGCCAACTAGTTAGGCAATGACCATTTCCTAACACAATTCATGACCTTTTGTATGACTAATTTCTCTGCGGGTGTGCAAAGCTGTTTCCAACATTGAGCGTAGGCTATCCTGGCAGCGGTTAATATGTGTAGTACTAGATATTTTGTGCCCTTCACAAAAAATTTTTTATTTTATTTTAAATTTAATTTATTTTTTTGAAGATCCCCAATAGGAAGACTTCCGGTTCTAAGTCTAATTGTTCGTTGGTAATTTCCTGTAGCCAATCTTTAATTTTTAGCCAATATTTTCGAGCCTCAGGACAGGGCCACCACATATGGTAGTATGTTCCCTCTTTCTTTTTAACATTTCCAACATATGGGGCTCATTTTTAGGATACATTTTCGCTAACCTCGGAGGGTGTAAGTGCCACCCGCAGAACATTTTATATGCATTTTCTTTTATATGCTGCTGATTTTGTTAGTTTATGGTTTCTGTTCCATATGTTCTCCCAATCTGATAATACGTTTTCCCTCTTCGGTGCTTCCTCTATGAGCAAGTAACAGTAAACAGAATTGGAAGGGACCTTGGAAGGTCACCTAGTCCAACCCCCTTGCTGCTCACGCAGGAGATCTGTACCAGGGATTCGAACCACCGAACTGCCGACTTTTCTTGATCCGGCAAGCTCAGTATCTTAGCCACTGAGCCACCTAGTCAGGCAGCTCTGCTTCTATGTGACTTGCGCCACTTGTTTTCAGCTGTTCTTCCTATTGCAAGAGGCAATAAATAATGAATGAATGAATGAATGAATGAATGAATGAATGAATAAATAAATAAATAAATAAATAAATAAAATCACCGACAGAGCAAACATAAAAATAAAAATCTTGCAGCACGTTTGAACGCTGCCAGCCTTGAAGCAAAAAATAAATAAAACCCCCAAACCCCTCAAATGGAGGACCTCACAACCCCCCCACACACACTGTCAAACCCAAACCGGACATCATGCGTGGAGAGAAATCCCTTTCCTCTATGAGCTGCTCAGTGTTTTTTTTTTTCCCCCAACAGCCGCAGCTCTCGCGAGAGCCCAGAGCGGCCGTTTTTCACAAGCGCGCGGCCTCGAGGTCTCGCGGGAGCTCGGGGGCCGCGCGCCGCTGTACTCTCGCGAGAGCCGTCTCACCCTCTCGCGAGAGTTTGGATTTGAAATGGCGGCGGGCGCGGCCTTCGGAGGCCCCGCTCGGCCTCTCTGAGGGCCGGGGGAGGCCTTTAACCGGCGGGGGTGGTGAGGGGCTGAGGGGGAAATCGGGTCCTCCTTCGCCGCCCGGCCCCTTTTCGGTGTCTCCGCGCAAGGCTGGGAGGCTCCGCTCGCATGGAGCAACTGCGGCCGCGGCTGCTGAGGACCTACTCGGGGCTGAGGGGGCGAGCGAACCGCGGAGGACGAGCGGGAGGCAAGGCCGGGCTGAGGCTCCTGCCGCGGGCGACGCCCTGGATCTCGCCCCCCGCCGACCCCAAGCGCTTCTTCAGCACCAGCTCCTCCGTGGAGGCCTCCTGCTCCTCGGCCGCCTCCCTCGACGACGACGACGGCCACGACGACCCGGATTTCCGCCCGCCAGACAAGGCCCGCCCGCCGTCCGCCAAAAAAGGGGGCAAGAAGAGGAAGAACCGGGGGGGCCCCAAGGAGAACAAGCCTCCCCCCAAAGGGAAACTGAGCAGCAGCAGCAGACGACCCTTTGTGCCCCCCACCCCCCTCCGCAGGAACGTCACCTGCCGACGGCCCCAGAAGGGCCCCCCGCTTGGCCCCAAGGGCCCCACTCGCCTGCGGGGGGCTCCTCTGCTGTGCAGCACTCCTGAGTGGCCCCTCCTGACCCCATTGGGGGCCCAAAGGAGGTGGGCCCCCCAGGAGGAAGACGAGGAGAAAGACCTCCACAGCCCCGTCTCCCACCCTCCAGGTTGCCGACGCCGACGCCCGTGGGAAGTGTTCCGAGAAGGCAGCGGGGAGTCCCACCATGGGGCCCTCCTGGAGCTGAGCGTGCTGAAGATGGATTTGGAAGGACAGGAAATGGGGGACTCTCTGCAGCTCTTCAGCCCCGAGGAGGCCAGACCACGTCCACAAAAGTCGCCGGGGGACGGTTCGCTGATGGACCCTGCACCTCCGGAGGGCTTTAGAGAGACGACTGGCTCTCCCATCCAAAGCACTTTGCAGCGTTGCGAGACCCGGAGTGGGACGGAAGCCTCCCCGGTTATGCGAGAGCAGAGCCCGGACCGAGGGTCCGATCGAGATCGTGCTTCGGTGACGGAAGCGAGCCCTGCTGCCCGAAGTCCTGTTTGCGGCGTTTTCCAACTTCAAGCCAGAATGCAGGGTGGCAAAATTGCGCTCTGTCCCCGAAAAGAGTCCGTTTTTCTCGCTCAGGAGCGAGAGCTGAGCTTCACTCAGGACGTTAATGCTCCCGAGGAGATGGCTGTTGAGGTCGGTAGGCTTTCAGAAGGAGCGAGTGACCACGGTATCGTTCCCGACAGCCCCCAGTTCCAGCCGGTTGTGGTTCTGAATGATCAGGTGGTTTTGAACTGGTTGGCGGATCAGTCTGCCGGAAAGCAAAAGGCTTCCCATTCCTTGAAGAGGAAAAACCTCTTCCTGGCCAAGTCTCCCCATGTCTTGCCTAAAGCCTCTGATTCCAGGAACAACCACCGAGTGGCCCCCAGTTGTAATCCTGGAGGGACTGGCCGGAAAGCTTGCATTAGCGGCTTCAGTTCTAAACGTTGGGGTCGCCAGAAAGTCGATCGAGCGGCACACAGACAAAACACAGCCTGGAAACAGACTGATTCTCTCGTCCTGCAGGAGCGGCTGAAGTGGAATGAGATCGAAGACCAACTTTCTGTCTCTTTCCTACCTTTGGACTCCTCCCTCAAGAATTCCAGCTTGTGGCGTAGAATCCGTGCTTCTTTTTCCCTCCATAAGAAGAAAAAAATCCTCTCCGAGGCTGAAAGCCTGAACGGTAGCGCCATCAGCTATTATTCGGCCGAGTCTCCTCTTCACAAAATTTGCAATACCCCTTTCACCCAAAAGCTGGGCTATTCCATCTGCCCATCTTCCTCCATGGTGCTGCTGTCATCCATGACCTCTCTCTCCACCTTGGAGACGACCTTGACGGACGCTGAAAAAGTCTACAGGGAATGCCAGCAAGAGGGGCCGGTCTCCTTTGAGGAGTGGATTTCTCAAGAGAAGATGCCGAAGTGTGAAAAAATCGGGGAAGGGGTGTTTGGGGAGGTTTTCAAAACCGAGACTGAAAGGGGAACCGTGGCTTTAAAAATAATCCCGATCGAAGGGACCGAGCGAGTCAACGGCGAACCGCAGAAGACGTTTACTGAAATCTTGCCGGAAATAATCATTTCCAAAGAATTGAGTCTCCTCGCCGATGAGGTGGCTAACCGAACCTCGGGTTTTATCCGGTTGTATTCCGTTCATTGTGTCCAAGGCGCTTATCCAGAGCATCTCTTGAACGCGTGGGACGAATACCACCGGCTGAGGCAGTCCGAAAACAACCGGCCGGATTTCTTCAGCAACCAGCAACTCTTCATGGTCCTGGAGTTTGAATTTGGAGGCACGGATCTGGAGAACATGAGAAACCGGCAGCTGAGCTCGGTAGCTTCGGCAAAGAGCATCCTGCACCAAGTCACGGCTTCGCTGGCCGTCGCCGAGGAAGCCCTCCGCTTTGAACACAGGGACTTACATTGGGGCAATGTGCTGGTGAGGAAAACCAGCTTAAAAGAAGTAGCCGTTACCCTGAACGGCGAAGTGCACGTCCTTCCCACTCAAGGCATTCTGGTGAACATTATTGATTACACTTTTTCCAGGCTGGAGAGGGATGGTTTAACAGTATTTTGTGACCTTTCCACCGACGAAGAAGTCTTCCAAGGGGGAGGGGATTACCAGTTTGATATTTATAGACAGATGAGAGAAGAGAATGCAAACAGCTGGGCCGATTATTTCCCCCACAGCAACATTCTGTGGCTTCACTATTTAGCAGACAAACTTTTAAAAGAGGTGTCATACAAAAACAAGGCCACCTCTTCCTCCTTAAAGCAAGTACAGAAACAACTTAGGATGTTCTCCGCGAAGGTTCTCAATTTCAAATCCGCCACTGAGCTGCTTAACCTAGGGACTTTCTTCCAGTGAATAAACCTGAGCTCGGAGGACCGAGGGAGAGTTTTTAGGCCTTCTCAGATGCTTTAGGGAAAAAAAATTCACACACAGTACCCGGATTTTTAAAACCACATTATTGTCAGAGTTGCTCGGCTGTGTTGCTTTGCATTACGTTTGATTAGAGGGAACCCCAACCCTCCCCCCCCGCTCCCAAAACCATCATTTTTTTACTCCAAAACTTTAAGTTTAAATTTGCCCCTATGGCAAACCCCCCTTAATATTTTCCTAATTATTGTGGCTTGTTTTAAAATAAAGCACAATCCTTTTGTAACGAAACCTCAGAAAATTATGCCAGCTTTACTTTTGCAGTATTAAATCTGATGAGCGCTTTTTATATTAATAAACATTTCTATGTTGCCCAACCTGCATCCTTTTTTAATTGACTGCAAAATATGTTGATTTAACTGGGTGCAGCACCCAATTTGATCTCAGAAAACAACTGCCAAGCTTGGTTGGACCTGGTTAGTAGTTAAGTGGGAGACCAGCCTGTCTTAAGTAAGGGGCTGTACTCCCAGGGTTATGGAGCTAGTCCTTGACTTATAACCATTTGTTTAGTCATTGTTTGAAGTTACAGTGGCACTAAAAAAAGTGACAGAACCATTTTTTTGCATAACCATTGCAGCATGGCCATATGATCAAAATTCAGAGGCTTGGCAACTGCCTCATATTTATGACTGTTGCTATGTCCCGTTTTGCGACCTTCTGACAAGCAAAATCAACGGGGAAGCCAGATTCACTTAACAACTGTGTTATTAACTTGACAGAGGCAGCGATTCCCTTAGCAACGGCGGTAAAACGGGGCAAGATCAACGGTCTCAGCAACAGAAATTTGGGGCTCTATTGTGGTCGTAAATCGAGGATTATTTTGTAAACTAGACCGGGAAGTTGGGGGGGGGAATTATTTTTGAAAAAACATTGGCAAGCTAGTTCTGTATGAAAACTACTTGGATGCATTGATAAAAGTCACCAAGAGCTACAAAAAGTAATTTTTATATTGTCATGGGATTATGGTTGAAACTAAAATTTTAATAATAATATGGTAAACATGTATGCTGCCCCACTTTCCATGACTATATTATCTACATGTGCTACAAATAGCCCTTGACATATGACCACAATTGAATCCAGCATTTCCGCTGCAGTTTCCCCCTGCTCTTTTTTCCTAATCTTCCCCAGGTAAAGCTCATTCAGCTAAATTAATTCAGACAAAGCCAAGATTTCCCATTAAATGAAGTTTACCAGCAGGGCAAGAAAGCCTATTTTGGCAATCCTGAAGATTAGAATTAAAGTAACAGTTGGAAGGGACCTTGGAGGTCTTCTAGTCCAACCCCCTGCTCAAGCAGGAAAGCCTATACCGTTTCAGACAAATGGCTGTCCAGTCTCTTCTTAAAAGCCTCGAGGGATGGAGCCCCCACAACTTCTAGCGGCAACTTGTTCCACTGATTAATTGTTCTAACCGTCATGAAATTTCTTAGTTCTAGGTTGCTTCTCTCCTTGATACTTGGCCCATCCCGGATTTTTGCTTCTTCCCTAAGGAACATTACTCTTGTTTTCCCCTGTGTAACAAAGTGCGTGGTAATTAACCCTTAAGTGCAAAGCATGGGGGTAAACAAAGCTTTTAGCCTTGCTAAATGCCTCTTGAATTCTCACTGGGGCCAATTTACTTAGCGAGAAGAAAGGAAACAAATATAATTGGGAAAGCAACATTGCAACGAGCATGCTGCCGTGCTGGAAATCGGCTACCGGGAGTCCTCGATTTACAACAGTTTATTTAGTGACCGTTGAGAGTTAAAACGGCACTGAAAAAAAGTGACTTATGATCATTTTTCACACTTAACCATTGGAGCGTCCCCTCGGTCCCAAGATCAAAATTCTTGGCGACCGACTCATAACAGTTGCAGTGTCTTGGGGTCATGTGATTACTTTTTGCAAGCTTCTCACAAGCAAAGTCAATGGGAAGCCCGATTCACTTAACAACCGGGGTTAGTAACTCTACTGCAGTGATTCACTTTAGGAACTGTAGCAGGAAAAGTCGTAAAATGGGGCAAAAACCGCTGTTTTGCTTAACCACAGAAATCTTGGGTTCCCTTGTCGTAAGTCGAGGACGACCTGTACAGTGATTCACTGGACAACTGTGGCAAGAAAGGTCGTAAAATGGGGCAAAACTCATTTAATCACTTTTCTTGCTAACCGTGGAAATTTTGGACTCCTGTGTTCTGCAAGTGGGCAAGGGAATGCTTTGACAGTTGGTTTTAATGCTGATTTTATTGCTTCTTTTTACTGACAATATTTTGATAGGTCTTTGGTTTGGTTCTCTTCAGTGATGTGTTTTAAAGGAGGAGCAAAAGCTAAATCCATTTTGAAGGGTTCCCCCTTTTTGAATTTTTGCTCGGCATGTTTTGCCAAAACAGTGGAATTGTGTAATGCAGTGGTTTTCAACCTTGGCAGCTTTAAGATGGGTGGACTTCCACTCCCAGAATTCCCCAGCCATCATGCTTTAAGATGGGTGGACTTCAACTCCCAGAATTCCCCAGCCATCATGCTTTTAAGATGGCTGGACTCCAACTCCCAGAATTCCCCAGCCAGCATGCTTTAAGACGGGTGGACTTCAACTCCCAGAATTCCCCAGCCAGCATGCTTTAAGACGGGTGGACTTCAACTCCCAGAATTCCCCAGCCAGCATGCTTTAAGACGGGTGGATTTCAACTCCCAGAATTCCCCAGCCAGCATGCTTTAAGACGGGTGGACTTCAACTCCCAGAATTCCCCAGCCAGCATGCTTTAAGATGGGTGGATTCCAACTCCCAGAATTCCCCAGCCAGCATGCTGGAAGATGGCTGGACTCCAACTCCCAGAATTCCCCAGCCAGCAAGCTTTAAGACATACGGACTTCAAGTCCCAGAATTCCTCAGCCAGTCTTGCTTGCTGGGGAATTCTGGGACTTGAAGTCATGGACCTTTAAACTGCCAAGGTTGAGAAACACCGGATTCAAAGGGCCAATTAAAAAAGATTGGTCAGCCAAGATACAGGGTTTTTTTTTTATTATGCTGCAGGAGACAAAATAATGGAAAGGATGTTTCAGAAGAAAAGTAAAAAAAAATAATCTTAAAAGTAAGAATCAATTCAAAAACTGTCGGACCTGCCACAGTTTAAACCTCTAAATAAAAACTATCCTTGGCTCCCATGTGTTGAGAAAGGTATCATTTTATTAGAGGTCAAAGTGTATTGCAGTATTGCAAAGCCAGAACTGAGAATCACGCACCAAAATCCTTAAATTCTACTTTTCCCTTCCTTAACGGTCTCTCATTGTCCACCCCATTGTAAACAATCAGGATCAGGCAAGATGTTTCCGTAAGGTTCAGTCCAAGCACCGTTTGGTATGCGGCCCCTTTCTTCTCCCAACTGGGTGACCTTGAGGCAGCATCTCGAGAAGATACAGCACTTACTTTCGTTTCGCCAAGCATTCCCTATGTCAGTGATGGCTGACCTTTTTGCGGTCGCGTACCAAAAGTGGGGGGAGTGTGAGGGGTTGCTTGTCCACGTGCCCATACTCATAATTCAATGTGCCCCGCCCCCCCTTGCATGCATGTGCGACCCCCCCCCCTACCCTGTGCTCCCCCCACTTATGGCACGGTGGACCCGGTAGGCCTGTTTTTCACCCTCCCCAGGCTCCAGAGGCTTTCTAGGAGCCTGGGAAGGGTGAAAACAGCCTTCCCCACTTCCCACACCGGAAACCAGAAATGGCCCATTTTCCGACTTCTAGTGGGACTGGAAGGCCCGTTTTTCACCCTTCCCAAGCTCCAGAGGCTTTCTAGGAGCCTGGGGAGGGCTAAAACAGCCATCCCCACCACCCCCGGAGGCCGGAAACAGCCCGTTTTCTGACTTCCGGTGGGCCCGGAAGGCCTGAAAATCAGCTGGCCGGCGTGCACTGAGCTAGGGCAATGCTCGCGTGCCCACAGATATGGCTCCGTGTACCACCTGTGGCACTCATGCTATAGGTTCACCATCACGGCCCTATGTCATTCCCCCTTCCCACAGTTCATGGCAATATGTCACCACGTAGTAGTGAAGCAGATGGCGGTAGCTGACCATAATTTTGCGAGAGGATGCTTTGCTGTAGATTGAAGGGTCCAGCGGATGTACAATCAACTGCCCAGAGCAGTAAATAAGTTCATTACAAATCTAAGAATAGAATGGAATGGAATAGAATTTGAAACATGGAATGGAAGAGTTGGAAGGGACCTTAGAGGTCATCTAATCCAACCCCCTGCTTAGGCAGGAAACCCTACACCACTTCAGACAAATGGTTTTTTTTTTTTGTAATTTTTTTTTATTTTTTAAAACACACAAACACACAATGCAACTTTTCTGAACAGAATATTGGCCCGGTTTTAAATTTGTATACAGATTTTTGTTCCTCTTTAACACAATTTTATATATTCAGTTTTTCTCGTACCTTATTTTCTCTTAAATTTTAAAAAAACCAATATTACCCTTCATCTTAACGTCTCATGCTAGTATAATTCCTTTTTTCTTTTCCCTCCTTAAAATTTGAACCCCTAAATTTAAATTCACAGAACATAATACAATCCCCAATCATTTCCTTAAATTCTCTTATTCTACTCACCAATAATTCTTTTTATCGACTATTCCAAATGCATTTCAACAGTTAAACATATTCAATAAAGGGGAAAAAAAATCAAATATCAATCTTACTTCCTATCTTCCTTACTTCCTTACTATCAATCTTACTTAATACCCCTATATTTAAATTCATATAACATAATGCAATTCCCAATTATTTTCTTGAATTCTCTTAATTCCAATCTCAGGTAGTTTTTTTTCTTTACTAATTATTCCAAATAGTACATTTCGACATTTTTATCAAGACCAATTAAATATATCTTAAGTAATTCATCATCCAATATCGTTTCAACTTTCTTTTCTCGTTTAGTTAAGTTCCAAATATATAATTAAAAATATTCCATTTGTTACAATGCCCTTCGTTCATTCTTTCAAGATAACAGTTCATTTCTTCATATTTACTTAAATGTTGTTTATTATTTACCATTCGATTACTTCATCAATTATTTATACTTTGGCACTTCAGACAAATGGTTATCCAATATCTTAAAAACCTCCAGTGACAGGAGTACCCACAACTTCTTGTGGCACGCATTCCCAGGGAACTTCTGTGCTCCTTTAACTGACTTGCACCTGACATTCTTCCGTCATTAAGGGAGTCTGTTCGCTCAGCCTTCCCGCAGGGTGACTGCTCTCCTCCTGCGCTCCCGAGTCCTTCAGCGGCACCCTCTCATCCTTTTTTTCCTCCTCTTCCCCCGAGGAAGAGATGCGGGACACGGCTGAAGTAACAGAGGGAAGTCAAGAAACGAGCGATTAGCACAAGTTACCACGCTAAGCAGGGCTTCGCGAGTAGTCCTCGACTTACGACCGTTCATTTAGGGACCGTTCGAAGTTTGAATGCCACTGGAAAAAAAAGCAACTTATGACCAGTTTTCACAATTACAATGTCAACTTGCAGAGCTTTCAAGTTGCCATGAGCAGGAGGGAGGGAGAACTGAAGTGAATTCCATACATTCTTTCTGACCGCAATCAGAAGGAGGGTGTTAGGTTTCCCAGGCAGCCAAAGTGGTGAATTGGAGAATGTGATTTATGACATGGCCAGAGAGGAGGGGAAAGACAGGGTCATAGGGGAACATAAATCTACGCAGGATCAGTCCTAACTGCATCCGAGTATTGCCGGAATGTTGCTCCTAATAAATGACTATATTTCCTTTGAAGTTTGGATCATGGCTCATGAATTAATTAGGGCATCTTTTGGAAACCTGACATACAACCATTGCAGCGTCCGCATGGGTCAAGGAGTCATAATTCAGACGCTTGGCAACTGACTCGCATTTATGATGGTTGCAGTGTCCCCAGGGGGAGGGGTGGTGTCACGCGATCCCCCATTTGCGACCTTCGTCAACGGGGAAGCCGGATTCACTTAACAACCGTGTTACTAACTTAGCAACTGCAGTGATTCCCTGAACAACTGTGGGAAGGAAGGTTGGAAAATAGGGCAGAATTCACTTTACAGCTGTCTCATTTAGCAACAGAAACTTGGGGCTCCATTCTGGTCATAAGTTGAGGACTGCCGATACAGAACTTTTCGGGAACTGCAGCATCGGAGTGCCCCAAAATGTCTGCAGGTAATCCTCGCCTTCTGACCATAAAGGAATCTCTTCATGACGGTTGTAAAATGGATCCGTTGGTTTTAAGACCATTTTTGTGGCCGTCGTTAAGAGAACACCGTGGTCATTAAGCAAACCAGGGGTGCCAGATTTGGGCAAGACCATCGTAAATCACAGCCATGTGACTGCTAGAAACTGCCAACGGTCATGCACCCAAAGTTAGGGAGACGCGACTGTCAGATCTTCAGAAACTGGCTTGTAATTAGTCCCAAGGTCGGTCTGTTGTAATTTTGGCCACTAAGAGATTGGTCATAAATCGAGGACTACCTGGTTGGAAAAGGAGCTGCTAAGTTAACCTAGAATTCTGCCAAACTATTTCGAGTTCGACAGAGCTACACTGCCATCTGCGGGCACACAGAAGGCAATGTTCACCAAGGCAAGTTCACAGATTGGATTGTATGCGTTTTAACGTTTTAATGTCTTCTTTTAACTTTTGTATGGGATATTGTTGCATTGTTTTATTCTCTGTTGTAAGGCGCCCAGAGTCCCTTGGGAGTGGGGCGGCATTGAAATGCGACAAAATAAATAAATAAATAAATAAATAAATAAATAAATAAATAAATAAATAAGGCATAATAATAATAATAATAGTAATAGTAATAGTAATAATAATAACAACTTGGAACTGGTTAAGATCAGGAGTACTGAAAAAAGAAACTGAAAGCTTTATTTTGGCAGCTCAAGAACAAGCCCTAGCCACAAACTGTATGAAGGCAAAAATTCAACATGTTACCACCAACAGCAAATGCCGCCTCTGCAATGAGAAAGATGAGACAGTCGACCACCTGATCAGTGGATGCAGCAAAATTTCACAAACCGACTACCTACAACGCCATGACCGCGTTGCTAAGATCATTCACTTGGAAATTGTGCCAGAAGTTTGGATTTGAGTACAGCAAAAACCACTGGGAACATCAGGTTGAGAAAGTTTTAGAGAATGAGAAACTCAAGATCTTGTGGGACTTTAGGATTCAGACTGACAGGCACTTGGTCCACAACACACCTGACATAACAATAGTTGAAAAGAAAAAAGTATGGTTCATTGACATTGCAATACCTGGTGATGCACGGATTGAAGATAAGCAGCAAGAAAAAAATCACAAAGTACCGGGACTTGCAAATTGAAGTTGAGCGACTGTGGAAAAAGAAATCGTGTGTTGTCCCGATTGTAATTGGAGCCCTTGGAGCAATACCCAAAGGGCTACCCCGCTATTTAGAAATCCTAAATTTGCCGGACTTGAACATTTTGACTCTACAAAAAACCACCTTACTCAGAACAGCTTACATCCTCCGACGATACCTTAACGGTTCCTAGGTCCTTGGTTAGGACTCGAGCTGCTGAGCTATTAACCAGCCTCAAAGGCTGTGAATCTCACTAAAGATTAACCAATAAATAATAATAATAATAATAATAATAGCAGAATAACAGGGTTGGAAAGTATCTTAGAGGTCCTCTAGTCCAGCCCCCTGTTCAAGCAGACCTATACTATTTCAGACAAATGGCTGTCCAGTCTCTTCTTAAAAATCTCCTGTGGTGGAGCATCCACCACTTCTGGAGGGAAGTTGTTCTCCTCAATTCCAGGTTACTTCTCTCCTTGATTAGTTTCCATCCTTCGCTTCTTGTCTTGCTTTCAAAGGTTTTGGAGAATAAGTCGACCCCCCTCCCTCTTCTTTGTGGCAGCCCCTCAAATATTGAAACACTGCTATCATGTCGCCCCCAGTCCTTCTCTTTGTTAGCCTAGACCAGTGATGTCTAACCTTTTTGTCATCATGTGCCAAAAGTGGGGGGGGGGAGTGCGGGGGGTCGTGCGCGTGCGTGCCACACCCATAATTCTATGTACCCTGCCCCCCACACATGCATGCACGACCCGCCCCCCCCCGCCTTCCCTCTGCTTTTGGCATGTGATGGCATGGTGGGCCCGGTAGGCCCGTTTTCCACCCTCCCCAGGTTCCAGAGCCTCTCTAGGAGCCTGGGGAGGGCAAAAACTGCCTTCCCCACCCCCACCCCCACCCAGAAGCTCTCTGGAGGCTGAAAACAGCCTGTTTCCCTGCTTCTGGTGGGCCCAGAAGGCCCGAAAATCAGCTGGCCTGCACATGCATGCGTACCAGAACTGAGCTCACGTCCCCACTGATATGGTTCCGTGTGCCACCTGTGGCACGCGTGCCATATGTTCGCCATCATGGGCCTAGATAATCCTGCAATTGTTCTTCATATACAGGTACCGTAGGCCTCGTTTTACGACCAAAATGGAGTCCAAAATTCTTGTTGCTCAGCAAGACAGGTTCAGTGAATTTTGCCCCATTTTACAACCTTTCTTGCCACCGTTGTTAAGCGAATCATTTCAGTTGTTCAGCAAATCTGGCTTCCCCATTGACTTTGCTCATCAGGAGGTCACAAAAGGGGATCCCGTGATCCCGGGACACTGCAACGGTCATAAATATGTGACAGTTGCCAAGTGTTGGAATTTGGCTCACTCGGCCATGGGGATGCTGCCATGGTCATATAAGTGTGAAAAATGGTCAAAAATCCCCTTTTTCAGTGATGTTGTAACTTTGGTCACTAAATGAACTGTTGTAAGTCGAGGACTAAATGTATTTAAGTAGCCCACAGCCCCGTAATCATCTTTGTTGCTCTTCTCTGCACTTTCTGGCTTTTCTTCGAAGACCTTTCGCTTCTCATCCAAGAAGCTTCTTCAGTTCTGACTGGATGGTGCGGAATGGAAGGATTGAGACTCCTTGCAGACAGCTGATCATTTGGATCCTTTTAGAGAGCCATTGAGGCCACTTTGGAGGTTTGTCTGTGTCCTCAGGGTCACCTGAGTGGAGCAAGTGGGTGTGAAGTCTTCTTGGAACTGCTGAAAGGATTGTGGTATAGACAAATGACGTGGCATCTATCTCCACGGATGGCCTCTTTGACCCCTCTTTCAAACCAGCCATCTTCTCTGTCCAAAAGGTGGACTTTGTTACAGTCTTCAAAAGAGTGGCCTTTGTCTTTTAAATGCAGATGGGCTGTTGAATCTTGTCCTGATGGGTGTCAGGTTTCGGTGTCATCTCAAATAAATTGCATTTCCAAACAAATAGTCTTTGATGAAATCTTTCATTTATTAAGCACGATAATCTGTCCCCGACTGCGTCGTAGCCAACACTGACTTCCTGACCCCAAACCTTCCCTTTCCGTTCCCCAATTCTCAGCGTCTCATTGGCCCTCTTCCAAATCACTCTCCCCATATCTACTACTTCAGTTCCCAGGAATGTCCGCCCTCCCATCCCATCTCCTAGGGGATATTATCTTCAGGGAAAATAAGTAGGTGAAAAGTCAAGCGTCCTCTTGCCAGCTGCCCCCTCTTCTCCTCCTTATGTCAGCACCGGAACGAATGTAGTTTGGAGTGCTGACAATGGGTTTGTTCTCCTATGTTGCGCCATGCGTTTGTGAAGTGGTTGTTTTGTTTCTCTCTCACTTACCGCTATTGAGCCAGGTTCCACCTATTCTATACCATCACTTCAAAACCACTCCGTAAAACCCAACTCACAGCTTAGAAAGTCACAATGACGTGTGGATGCCCACTCCTGACACCGCTGTGGTACCGTTCTTACCTAATGACTCCTCCAGAGTCTTGGTTTCCATGGGTTCTTCCCTGAGGATGGATTTCTTTGTCAAATCTCCGCATTGTACCTCTTCTATTCTAGAAAAAGACCCCAAGAGTTACCAGCAGGACACATGAAGTCCTCAACCTACGACCACAATTGGTTGGCGGTTGGACTAGAAGACCTCCAAGGTCCCTTCCAACTCTTATTCTATCCTAATTGAACCCAAACTTTCCACTGCTAAACAAAGACAGCTGTTAAGCGAGTGGCACCCCCTTGCACAAACTTATTTTTTGCCACGGTTGTTATGTCACGGCGGTCGTTAAGCGAATCGTGCAGTCGTTAAGCGAATCTGGCGTCCCCGTTGACTTTGCTTGTCAAGAGGGTTTTCAAAAGGGGATCACATGACGCCAGGACACTGCAACCGTCATAAGTACATGCCAGTGGCTAAGTGTCCAAATTTTGATCATGTGACGAGAGGAATGCTGCAACAGTCCTAAGGGCTGTTGAAATTTTGAACGGTCGCTAAAGGCATGGTTATAAGTCAAGGACTACCTGTATGCACTCCTTTCTTGTCTCAAACACACACCATAATTTCTTAGGCTGCAACCCACCCACCCACCCAAATTAAAACCCAGTAAAAATTCCTTTCAAGCACAGCTGTAGACAATTCACACCAGCCCTTAGAGGTAGTTCAGACCAGGAGTCCAAAATTAGGAATGCTAACGCTAGTTTTTTTATTATAAGATTACAGCAACAGAATTTTGCAAGCACAAATGTCCGTCCTTCCTTCCTTCCTTCCTTCCTTCCTTCCTTCCTTCCTTCCTTCCTCCCTCCCTCCCTCCCTCCCTCCCTCCCTTTATGCTAAGAGAACCAGGGAGGGTCCATTTCTGAAATGACGTGTTTCATACGTCAATTGGGCACGTGGTGGTTCAGCTTACCGAAAAAACCACCTCTTGTCTTCGTTGTCCTCAAAGCTGATGAGGAGGAAACGGGTGTCTCTCTGGTTCTTTTTCCAGCACCAGATCCATTTTTTCTCCATCTCCAGAATAGCGATGGCTCTCTGCAAATAGAGTGGTTGGTTGGTGAACAGAAATCAGAGAGGGAGGGAGGATATGTGGATGGATGGATGGATGGATGGATGGACAGGTATGTAGATAGATAGATAGATAGATAGATAGATAGATAGATAGATAGATAGATAGACAGACAGACAGACAGACAGACAGACAGACAGACAGACAGACAGACAGATGATGATGGATAGAGATGATGGATGGATGGAGATAGAAAGATAGATAATGGATGGATGGATGGATGGATATAGATAATGGATAGATGATAGATGGATGTAGATAATGGATAGATGATGGATGGATGGATAGATGATAGATAGATAGATATAGATGGATGGAGAGAGAGATGATGGATGGAGATAGAAAGATAGATAATGGATGGATGGATAGATGGATAAATATAGATAATGGATAGATGATAGATGGATAGATATAGATAGATGGTGGATGGATGGAGAGAGAGAATGATACCAATAGAAAAGAGTATTTGTATCTCATAATTGAACTCTGGGGTCCTTGGTGTCCTCTGAGCTTGGTGGTTTTCTTGCAAACGTTTCATGACCCAACTAAGTAACATCCTCAGTGCTAGAAGGGAGTTAGGGTTGGAGGAGGAGGAAGATGACAGCCAGGTCCTGGGTGCTCTCTGAGCTTGGTGGTTTTCTTGCTGACGTTTCATGACCCAGCTAGGTATCACAAGGCAAACCAAACTGTAAACAACAACCTAATGGAGAAACTGCCAAGAAGAAGAAAACACTCCCACTAATACTAAAAGGACTAGCACTGATGACGTTACCTAGTTGGGTCATGAAATGTCTGCAAGAAAACCATGAAACTCAGAGAGCATGAAGGACTCCTTCACTGCCTCCTTCCTTCTCCTCCTCCTCCTCCTCCTCCTCCTCCTCCTCCTCCTCCTCCTCCTCCTCCTCCTCCTCCTCCTCTTCTTCACCTGCTCACTTCTAGCACTGATGATGTTACTGTCGAAGCGTAAATCAGCTTCGATACCCCCCCGGGGTAATTGCATTTAATTAGAGACGGATGGATCTTGTTTTCCATGCTGTATACTTTAAAGAAAGAAAACCCAAAATATATTCTAAGAAACATTTTATTATATAGAAATAAAACAAACTTACTAACTACATCGTTACCGGCAGTTTTCTAACACAGACGGACAAAGGAGAAAGTAAATCAGGAAGTTAGAAAAGAAAGAATGTAGACATGCGCAGTATAGCTCAGAGGGCCCCACAGTTGAACCCTGAGCTACAAATCTTCTCTTCTACTGATTCTTTGGATCTGGTTCTATTTAAGCCCCTGCTGGGCCTGAAATGGCCACCGTCCCAGTCCAAAGGGGCCTTACTTGCAACTGCCAGATGCTCTGGCTGCGTTCGGAGACATTGGTGACGGTGTTACTCATCAGGGCAATCAGCATGTTGAGCAAGAGGATGTAGGTCACGATGACAAAAAGGAGGACCATCAGCATCGTAGCATAGCTGTGCTTCAAGTTCTCGTGGTACTCCAGGTCCCCCATGCCGATGGTGAACTTGAAGAGCAGCAGAGTAGTCTGAAATAGCCCCGAATACACGGCCTGGTCTTTCAAGTCGTCGCTAAGCGGGAGAGACGCGTTGCGGGCGGAGTGGGACGTGCCCCCGGTGAGAACGACGAGAGCTGCAAGGAGTCATTGAAATTTCAATTCTTCCTCTGGAAACTTTGAGGTGGGGGGTGGGGAAACTCAGTTTGAAGGACAGGAGGAGACCAGGAGTGGCTGGTTGATCTCTGGAGGCATCAACTGTTGTTCAACTGATCTTATTGGTTTGAGTTTTGTTTGCATCAAGATACCAAGTAATCTAGGGCTTAGTCTGTGCGTAGAATATCTAAAAGGCTGTTTTGACATCTTGTGGCTGCTGGTGGGTGTGGAGAAGAAAAACCAGGTGCTAATTCGGTGTGATGTATGGAAGGGCAGACCAAGTGGCCTCTGCTTTCTGATCTCATTCTTTGTGTGTCCTTCACCCGGAGTCTTTCACTCATGGATTCATGGATTCCTTCACTCATCCATCCATCCATTCATTTTGTTCACTCATTCACACTCATCCACACTCATCCATCCACTCACTCACTCACTCACTCTTTCACTCACCCATTCATCTTCCCATTTATTTATTCACTCATTCATTCACTGACTCATTAATTCATTTAATTGTTCATTCATCTTCTTTCATTCATTTTGTTCACTCATCCACACTCATTCATCCACTCACTCTTTCACCCATTCATCTTCCCATTCATTTGTTCACTCATTCATTCATTCACTCACTCATTAATTCATTTAATTATTCATTCATCTTCTTTCATTCATTTTGTTCACTCATCCACACTCATTCATCCACTCACTCTTTCACCCATTCATCTTCCCATTCATTTGTTCACTCATTCATTCACTCACTCATTAATTCATTTAATTATTCATTCATCTTCTTTCATTCATTTTGTTCACTCATCCACACTCATTCATCTACTCACTCTTTCACCCATTCATCTTCCCATTCATTTGTTCATTCATTCATTCACTCATTCATTCACTCACTCATTAATTCATTTAATTATTCATTCATCTTTCATTCATTTTGTTCACTCATCCACACTCATTCATCCACTCACTCTTTCATCCATTCATCTTCCCATTCATTTGTTCACTCATTCATTCACTCATTCATTCATTCACTCACTCATTAATTCATTTAATTATTCATTCATCTTCTTTCATTCATTTTGTTAACTCATCCACACTCATTCATCTACTCACTCTTTCACCCATTCATCTTCCCATTCATTTGTTCACTCATTCATTCACTCATTCATTCACTCACTCATTAATTCATTTAATTATTCATTCTTCTTTCATTCATTTTGTTCACTCATCCACACTCATTCACCCACTCACTCACTCTTTCACTCACCCATTCATCTTCCCATTCATTTGTTCACTCATTCACTCATTAATTCATTTAATTATTCATTCATTCACTTATTCATTCATCCTCTTTCATTCATTTTGTTCACTTATTCACACTCATTCATCCTCATTTAACTCACTCTTTCACACACCCATTCATTCATTCACTCATTCATCCTCCCATTCATTGGCTTACTCATTTATTCATTTATTTTGTTCGCTCATTCATTCACATTCATCCACTTGTTCATTCACTCATTTATTCACTCACTCATTCATTAATTTTGTTTGCTCATTCATTCATTCATCCACTTGTTCACTCATTCATTCACATTCATCCAGGTTCATTCACTCATTTATTCACTCACTCACTCATTCATTAATTTAGTCATTCAGTCACTCTTTCATTCACCTCACTTACTCATTCATCCACTCACTCATTCACTCTTTCACACATTTGTTCACTCATTCATCCACTCACTCATTCACTCTTTCACACATTTGTTCACTCACTCATTCATCCACTCACTCATTTATTCACACTCATTCACCCTCTCATTCATTCATTTATTTGTTCATTCATTCATTCATTCATTCATTCATTCATTCATTCATAAACTTATTTATTTATTTATTTATTTAATTTGTATACCGCCCTACTCCCGAAGGACTCAGGGCGGTGAACAGCCAAGCAATAAGATACATAAATACAAAAATTTAAAAAACCAGTTAAAATCGAATTAAATCATTTTTTGGCCCAGACAAATTAAAACACCCCAATAATTTAAGAACAGATTTAAAATTTATGTATTAAAAGAGGGAGGAGATTAGGCCAAGCCTGCTTGATGGAATAAAAGAGTCTTCACAGCGCGGCGGAAGGTGCGCAGATCCGGGATCCTCCGTATCTCTGGGGGGAGCTCATTCCAGACGGTAGGTGCCCCCACAGAGAAGGCTCTCCCCCTAGGGGTCGCCAGCCGACATTGTTTGGCTGACGGCACCCGGAGGAGTCCCTCTCTATGAGAGCGTACTGGCCGGTGGGAGGCTATTGGTGGTAGTAGGCGGTCCCGTAAATAACCAGGTCCTAAGCCATGGAGCGCTTTAAAGGTGGTAACCAAAACCTTGAAGCGTACCCGGAAGACCACCGGGAGCCAGTGCAGCTCGCGCAGGAGAGGTGTCACATGGGAGCGCCATGACGCTCCCATTACCACCCGCGCGGCCGCACTCTGCGCCAGTTGGAGCCTCCGGGTGCTCCTCAAGGGGAGCCCCATGTAGAGAGCATTACAATAGTCCAGGCGGGAGGTGACGAGGGCATGAGTGACTGTGCGTAACGAGTCCCGATCCAGAAAGGGACGCAACTGACGAATCAGGCGAACCTGATAAAAAATCCTCCCGGTCACGGCCGTCAAGTGCTCTTCTAAAGACAGCCGTGAATCCAGGAGGACGCCCAAGTTGCGAGCCCTCTCCGTGGGGGCCAGTGATTCGCCCCCAATAGTCAGAGATGGCGTCAACTGACTATACCGGGACGTCGGAAACCACAGCCACTCGGTCTTGGATGGGTTGAGCCTGAGCCTGTTCCTCCCCACCATTATTCATTCTTTCGCTCTCTCATTCATTCATTCCATTTCTATGGCCACCCATATTTCAATTTTCCAGCTGATGGACCTTCTGTCTTCCCAAAACTGAATTCTCCTCACCCACCCACCCCCAGTTAAGGTATATCTATAAATTCCAGTCCAGCATCATAGATGGGTTCGGCATGCTAAACAGGCCTCCTTAGCGTTCTTTAACCAAGAATACTTAAGAGCAGGACCTTTCACAGAATCATAGGACTGAAAGAGGCTTTGGAGATCTTCTAGTCTGCTCAAGAAAGAAGACTTTACTCGACACACTGTCTGTGATTATATTTGAATGATGGTGGTTTTATGTTTTGTTTTTGTTTTAAATTTAAAAAAAAATTCAAAAAAAAAGAAGACCTTAGGGCCTAGATCCATGATGACGAACCTATGGCATGAGTGCCACAGGTGGCACACGGAGCCATATCTCTGGGCACGCGAGCATTGCCCTAGCTCAGCTCTGGCATACAAGCGCACGCCAGCCAGCTGATTTTTGGGCCTTCCGGGCCCACCAGAAGTCAGAAAACAGGCTGTTTCCGGCCTCCGGAGGGCCTCCAGGGGAGTGGGGAAGGCTGTTTTCACCCTCCCCAGGCTCCTAGAAAGCCTCTGGAGCCTGGGGAGGGTGAAAAACAGGCCTTCCAGTCCCACTGGAAGTCAGAAAACGGGCCATTTCTGGTCTCCGGGGGTGGGGAAGGCAATTTTTGCCCTCCCCAGGTGCCAAGAAAGCCTCTGGAGTCTGGGGAGGGTGAAAAACAGGCCTACCGGGTCCACTGTGCCATAAGTGGGGAGAGCACGGGGGTGGGGTTTGTGCGTCCATGCAAGGGGGGTGGTGGGGCACATTGAATTATGATTATGGGCACACGGACGAGCGACCCTTCACACTCCCCCCGACTTTTGGCACACGACGGCAAAAAGGTTAGCCGTCACTGGCCTAGATCATTCCAGACAGATGACTGCCCAGTCTCTTCTTCAAAACCTCCAGTGGTGAAGCACCCACCCATCCAACATCTGGAAGCAAGAAAATTTCTCTTTTGGATCTCTCCTTGGTGTTTGGCTACCTCTGGCCCCGGTGGCCTATCTGCGAGCCCCTCTTACCTTGGCTTAATTTCATTTGGCTAAGCTCACCTGTGCCTCCCCTCCAGGGGTGGGTTCTAAATTTTTTTACTACCGGTTCTGTGGGCGTGGCTTATTTTGTGGGTGTGGCTTGGAGGTCATGTGACTAGGTGGGCGTGGCTAGCTGGTCAGAGTCATTTCTGGAGGGTCCTCGCACTTACGACCAGTCCTCGCACTTACGACCCGACTCATTTGTTTGCTTTTAACACTGATCAGCTGTAGGGCGGCCCTTTGAAGCCCCGCAGCAAGAGTTTAAACAGGTTTTTTTCCCTCTAGTCATCAGCTGGGACTCAGGAGGCAGCAATAGATGGGGGGTGGGACCAAATAAAAGGTAAGAATAACGTGGGTGGGGGGGTGGAAGGGTGGGGGGGAGAACCAGTTTGGTGACATCATATCGTCACCGCTACCGGCTCGGCCAAACCGGACTGAACTGGGAGGAACCCACCACTGCTCCCCTCGCCATGACACTCACCTGTTGCAAAGCCAAAGAGGAGGACAAAATAAGCGATCAGGAAATGGAAAAGATCCCTCAAGACGGCCTGGAATGAGAATGAGAAGCAATGTGTAAATTGCTGACTTTCGAACTCGGCACCTAACAGTGGGCCCTCTCCGAAAACACGAAATTTCACGTGGAAATTTCACCTGGGCAGGAAGAACCAAAGGTAGAGAATAGGCGAAAACCTGGCTCAAAAACCGTCACTGCGAGTGGGACCTTGGAGTCCTAGTGGATGATCCCTTAAACACGAGCCAGCTGTGTGCTGCAGCTGCCAAAAAAGCTAATGGGGTTCTTGGTTTATCTAAACAGGCCTTAGTTAAGGCCACATCTGGAATATTCTGCATCCCGTTTTGGCCCCCACATTACAAAAAGAATGTTGAGACTTTGGGAAAAGTGTGCGAAGAAGAGCAACTAGGATGATTAAATGCAGGGGTGAAGTCTACTTAACTTCTCTACCGGTTTGGAAGTGCGTGCGCACCATCATCAGGTCTGATTGTAGACCCTCTGCGCATGCACAGAGGGTCAAAAACAGGTTACCGTATTTTTCGGGGTATAAGACGCACCTTTTTCCCCCCCTAAAAGGGGGTGAAAATTTAGGTGCTACTTATACACCAAATGTAGCCCCGCCCACCCACTGGCCCCCACCCTTTGGCCTGTGCCTCGCAGCAGTTACCTCCTTGCAAGCAAACAGCAAGAAAAACTTTCAACTTCAGCACAGCCTAGTTAGCACAAGTTGATTGGATCGGCCTCCCAACTCTCAGCTGATTTGCTCTCAGCCGTTTTGCGCAGGGCTCTGCTGCTTGCTGCAAGGAGATAAATTGCTGGAGCAGATTTTTTTTTCCCCTTGTGCTAATCAAGCTATGCTGAAAACGAAACTGAAAGTAAAGCAGGCTGTTGGCTGTTTGCTGCAAGGAGGCAAAATTGCTCAGAGGCAGAGGGAGATTTCTTTTTCTTGTTTTCCTCACCAAAAATGGTAGGTGCGTCTTATACTCCGAAAAATACGGTACTTCCTGGTTAAAACCAGGAACTAACAACATCCGGGCGGGTGGGCGGAGCCTTGCACTGCCGCTGCTAACAGTTCGCCGAACCACCCGCTGCTGCCGCTACCAATTTGCCCGAACCCGAGCGAACCAGTAGGATATCACCCCTGATTAAAGGCCTAAAACATATGAAAAACAGTTGCAGGATTTGGGTTTGGCCAGTCTAGAGAAAAGAAGGAGGGGGGGAAGGGACACATTATAGCAGTCTTAGAGTATTTGAGGGGCTGCCCCAAAGAAGAGAGGGAGGGTCAACTTATTTTCCAAAGCATCTGAAGGCAGGAGAAGAAGCAATGAATGGAAACTAATCAAGGAGAGAAGCAACATGGAATTGAGGAGGAACTTCCTAACAGTGAGGACAATTAACCAGTGGAACAGCCTGCCACCAGAAGTTGTGAGAGTTTCACAACCACTGGAGGTTTTTAAGAAGAGACTGGACAGCCACTTGTCTGAAATGATATAGGTTCTTCTGCTTGAGCAGGGGGTTGGACTAGAAGACCTCCAATGCCCCTTCCAGCTCTATTATGCTAGAATGAGGACAACCTGTACGTGATCAGTTGAATTTAGATTCGGGGCTGCCCTGTGAAATCAGAGGTATTCCAATGTAGGTAGTCCTTGACTTATGACCACAACTGAGTCCAAAATTTCCTTTGCTAAGCAAGGCAGTCGTTCAGTCGGTTTTGCCCCATTTTACGACCTCTCTTGCCACCGTCGTTAAGTGAATCGCTGCCGTGGTTAAATTAGTGACGTGGCTATTGAATTAATCTGGCTTCCCCATTGAATTGGTTTGGCAGAACGTCACAAAAGGGGAATCACGTGACACACATCCCCGGGACACGGCAGCCGTCGTAAATACGAGAGTCTGCATTTTGATCACATGACCACGGGGGAATGCTGCAAGTGTGAAAAACCGCTGAAAGTCCCCTTTTTTCCCCAGGGCCGTTGTGACTTTGAACGGTCACTAAACGAACCGGTAGTATGTCGAAGACTATTTGAAATTTTGGAAACAGAAACGGTCCGGTTTTGTAACCTTACCTCCTGGATCATCACGATGGAGATTCCTATCTGCTGGAAACCCCGGGTGTAGTAGAGCAGATTCACCCAGCCCAAAAGCAAGGCGAATACCATGGGCACCACGTAGTTTGCCTTGTTTGCAAAAAACATCATGGAGGAGGCCAGGATGTTGATTGCCTGCAGAAACCTGGCAAAGGCCAGAGAGGGAAACAGAGAAGCAGCGTTGATTTCGGGGCAGCGGTGGCACTCGTTCGGGGAAGCAATTCGAAATGCACTGGTTGGGCAGCAATTCGCCCGAACCGGTTCAGACCGGTTCGGGCAAATTGCTGGCTGGCCCCTCCTCTCCCTGCCCTGCCCCTTCCAGGAGTCCCTACGGGTCCCATTTTGGTTCCCAGGTAAGTGCAGGGAGGCCTACTAGGCCCAAAACAGGACCCGGGGGAGGGGGTGTGCAGCTGTGCCCCACTTGGCGGCCCGTTTTTGCTCCCAGGAGGCTGCAGGGAGGCCTACTAGGCCCAAAATGGGTGGCCACTCCCTTCCCTTCCCCGCCCTGTCCTTTCCAGGAGTCCCCACACGTCCCATTTTGGTTCCCAGGTAAGTGCAAGGAGGCCTACTAGGCCCAAAACAGACGGCAGGGGAGGGGCTCCCCCACCCTGTGGCCCATTTTTGCTCCCAGGAGACTGCAGGAGGCCAAGTGCTGCCTGTCACACACCCCTGGCCACGCCCACCATGGCCATGCCCACCATGGCCACGCCCACCCAGCTGGGTCATTAGGGCAGAGAACCAGTTGTTAAATTATTTGAATCCCACCACTGTTTGGGGGGGGGAACGTAAGGTGGGAAAGACCACGACAGAGGAAGAGATGCTGTTTTCAGGGCATGTTCAGAGAAGAGAAGGCAGAGCCCACAGCTGCATAATGGGAAGAAAAAGAAATCCAGAAAGGATCCTTCTTGGTTTCCTCAGGCTATCAAAGAGGCAGCGGGAGATTTGTACTTTCAGACCTGCAAGATTCTGTTACCACAAAATAGAATTATCTCTTCTGGTTGCCTTTTCTGGCTCGTTTACCAGAGGCATGAAAGCCGGCTGGGTAACTTTGGGCTAATCACCAGGAGACTGGGAGTTCTAGTCCTGCCATAGACATGAAATTGGGTGGGTGATTTTGGGCCAATCAAAAGGAGTGTCAGCAGGTCAAGATGCATTTATCCTAGTGCTGACATGAGAAGGAGAACGCAAGTGTCTGCAACGGGACGGTTGCCTTTCACCTACTTATTTTAGCTGGAGATAATGTCCCCTAGGAGATGGATGGGAGGGGGGAAATTCTTTGAATTGGAGCAGTAGATTAGGGGTGAATGATTGGGAAGATGGCCAATGAATGCAGAGGAGTGGGGGAAGGAAGAGGAGGGATTTTGGGGCAGCACGGCAGTGCTGGCTGCATGGAGTCAGTGTAAAAGTTGCCATGCTAAATAAAATGGAAGTTTGTTTCAAAAAGGACATTGTTTGAGACACAATTTATTTGAAGACGGCCTGAAAACCTGACAAGGAGATTGTAAGTTCTAGTCCTACCTCAGCCAAGAAAGCCAACTGGTGACTTTGAATCGACCACAAGGAGCCAGTGACTTCTAGTCCTACATCAGGCACCAAAATCGACTGGATGACTTTGAATCACCAGAAGACGGAGAGTTTTAGTCCTGCCTTAGACATGAAACCGGGAGGTGATTTTGGGCCAAACACCAGGAGGTGGTGTGTTCTAGTCCTACCTAAGCCACAAAAGCCAACAAGTGGTGTTTTCATTGATACTTCCAACAAAAGGCCAATATCCAATGAGGAAGGACAAGTAACCAGTGGAACAGCTTGCCACCAGAAGTTGTAGGGTGCTCCATCACTGGAGGTTTTTAAGAAAAAACTGGACAGCCACCTATCTGTAATGGTCTAGGCTAGGGTCTCCTGCTTGAGAAGGGTTTGGACTAGAAGACCTCCAAGGTCCCTTCCAGCTCTATTCTGATTTTTTTGATTGATGGCCTCCATAAAAACAGCAACGTACAGGAATATGTCAAAGCAACTGTCCATTGCAAGGCTTTTCAGAGAGCGCCGTCTTCTCCAGAACTGAACAATCTAAAAGGGAATAAATAAGAACAGAAATCAGGACATTGCTGTCATGCTTCCCTCGGAGCTTGAATATGCAGAGGAAGACGAGGAGGAACTGGAGCACACGGAGATCGAGGAGGGGTGGGCTTCGTTGGCTTGGGAGGAAAATGGGGAGGAGCAGGCCCAGTCAGGCCAGGGCCTTTCAGGATTGGGATGGCTTGTAGGCAGGGAGAAACAGGGGCAGGATGACCAAGAGAAGCTAAGCAGTGAACATGAGAAAGGGAGCTCAGGTGATGAGCAAGGACTTCCCCCTCCTGATCCTCAAGCATGGAGAGTGGAGAGAAGGCGAGAACAGCGCAGACTGACCTGACTACTCAGGAAGAGAGCGCCCCGCCCCTCTTCACAAGGCACACCTGGGGACTGAGACTTAAGGATACACTGCGGGGAAGGGCATTTGTCAGGAACGAACACTAAATTCCTGGAGTGTTGAGTGCCGACGTTTGAACTTTCCTGGATTCCTTGCGTTCTTTCTGGATTCCTGGATTTCTTGCCTTGCTTCTTTGCTTCCGGGATTCTTATGTCTGTGGCCATAATTTGGGAATACAATTTCTGTCGCTAAGCAAGGCAGTTGTTAACTAAGTCACTGAGCCCAGTTTTATGACCAAGTTTGGCATGGTGAAGAAACTTCCTTGCCGTTGTTAAGTGAATCATGCCGTTGTTAAGCAAATCAAGCTTCCCCCCTGGGACTTTGCTGGTCAGAAGCTGGCTGGGGATGTCGCAAATGGCGATCACGTCACACACATGGACGCACCCCCTGGGATCCTGCAATCGTTGTAAGTACACACTGCAAGCTAAACGTCTGCATTTTTATCAGGATTGTCGCAATGGGTCGTAAGTGCGAGGACCTATCATAGGTCACTTGGAATGGCAGTTAAACGGATGGTTGTAAGATAAGGACTACCTAGACAGGTAGTCCTTGATTTATGACCACCATTGAGACCCAAATTTCTGTTGTTAAGTGAGACATTTCTTAAGTGAGTTTTGCCCCATTTTACAGCATTTCTTGCCTCGGTTGTTAACTGAACCGCTGCAGTGGGTAAATTAGTAACCCAGTTGTTAAGTGAATCTGGCTTCCCCACATTGACTTTGCTCATCGATTACATGACCCCGGGACTCTACAACCGTCGTAAATATAAGTCACTTGCCAAGCGTCTGAATTTGGACCAATGGACCACGGATGCTGCAGGGGTCTGTGAAAATAAGTAACTTTCTTCCGTGCCATTGCAACTTTGAACAGTCGTTAAGTGAGCTGTTATAAGTTGAGGACTGCCTGTACTAAAAATGCATGTGTGGTCAGAGGAGCCATAAAAAAAGGGGGGGGGCATCCTACCTGAGCAATGAAGAGATAAATGCCACCAATTAAAACGATCACAGCTCCAAGAAGTCTTAATAAGTTCCAGAATGTCACTGTTGTTGGAACAAGAGGCTGTAAAGAGAGGAAGAGAGTAGGCTAAGGACAGGGACTTTGGCACTGAGAAGATGGCAGATCCTTCAGAGCGGTATTCCTCAACCTTGGCAGCTTTAAGAGGGGTGGACTCCAACTCCAAGAATCCCCCAGCCAGCCTGCTTTAAGAGGGGTGGACTTCCACTCCCAGAATCCCCCAGCCAGCAGGCTTTAAGAGGGGTGGACTTCCACTCCCAGAATCCCCCAGCCAGCAGGCTTTAAGAGGGGTGGACTTCCACTCCCAGAATTCCCCAGCCAGCAGGCTTTAAGAGGGGTGGACTTCCACTCCCAGAATTCCCCAGCCAGCAGGCTTTAAGATGGGTGGACTTCAACTCCCAGAATCCCCCAGCCAGCAGGCTTTAAGAGGGGTGGACTTCAACTCCCAGAATTCCCCAGCCAGCCATGCTTTAAAGATGAGTGGACTTCCACTCCCAGAATTCCCCAGCCAGCAGGCTTTAAGAGGGGTGGACTTCCACTCCCAGAATTCCCCAGCCAGCAGGCTTTAAGAGGGGTGGACTTCCACTCCCAGAATTCCCCAGCCAGCAGGCTTTAAGATGGGTGGACTTCAACTCCCAGAATCCCCCAGCCAGCAGGCTTTAAGAGGGGTGGACTTCAACTCCCAGAATTCCCCAGCCAGCATGCTTTAAGAGGGGAGGATTTCCACTCCCAGAATCTCCCAGCCAGAATGCTTTAAGATGGGTGGACTTCAACTCCCAGAATTCCGCAGCCAGCATGCTTTAAAGATGAGTGGACTTCCACTCCCAGAACTCCCCAGCCAGCCTGCTTTAAGAGGGGTGGACTTCCACTCCCAGAATCCCCCAGCCAGCAGGCTTTAAGATGGGTGGACTTCCACTCCCAGAACTCCCCAGCCAGCCTGCTTTAAGAGGGGTGGACTTCCACTCCCAGAATCCCCCAGCCAGCAGGCTTTAAGAGGGGTGGACTTCCACTCCCAGAATTCCCCAGCCAGCAGGCTTTAAGATGGGTGGACTTCAACTCCCAGAATCCCCCAGCCAGAATGCTTTAAGATGGGTGGACTTCCACTCCCAGAACTCCCCAGCCAGCCTGCTTTAAGAGGGGTGGACTTCCACTCCCAGAATCCCCCAGCCAGCAGGCTTTAAGAGGGGTGGACTTCCACTCCCAGAATCCCCCAGCCAGCAGGCTTTAAGATGGGTGGACTTCAACTCCCAGAACTCCCCAGCCAGCAGGCTTTAAGAGGGGAGGATTTCCACTCCCAGAATTCCCCAGCCAGAATGCTTTAAGAGGGGTGGACTTCCACTCCCAGAATTCCCCAGCCAGTATGCTTTAAGATGGCTGGACTTCCACTCCCAGAATCCCCCAACCACTCATGCTTTAAGAGGGGAGGACTTCAACTCCCAGAATTCCCCAGCCAGAATGCTTTAAGAGGGGAGGATTTCCACTCCCAGAATTCCCCAGCCAGCCATGCTTTAAGAGGGGAGGATTTCCACTCCCAGAACTCCCCAGCCAGAATGCTTTAAGAGGGGTGGACTTCTACTCCCAGGATTCCCCAGCCAGCCTGCTGGGGAAGTTATAGTCCACAAGTCTTAAACGTGCCAAGATTGGATACCCCTGGTAGAACTTCTACATTTCATCTGAAGTATCTTCTAAATCTAAGATATAAGTACAGTGAGAGCTTATGCACCGGAGACAAATTCCTTGTGCATCCAATCACACTTGGTCAATAAAGAATTCCTATTCTATTCTATTCTATTCTATTCTATTCTATTCTATTCTATTCTATTCTATTCTATTCTATTCTATTCTATTCTATTCTATTCTATCGCTAAGCTTAATACTATAGCATATTATACATTTAAACATAATGTTCTCCATTTTCTTCTTAATATCTTATAATAATAATAATACATTTTAACATTAAACATCCACATTCTCATTCTATATACACTAGAAATTTCCTTTTTATTTACATCTTTATCTTAATCTATTTTTATTTTCTCTTTAAACTTCTTCATTTCCAAACTCCTTTTTTATTCTTCAGCCATTGATAAAATACCTCCCATATCACATAGTATTCAGTTTGTTTTTTTCTCCTTAATTGCTAAAGTTAGTCTGTTCATTTCTGCACATTCTAATATTTTCCTTATCACCTTCTCATCAATGGGAATCTCTCCACTTTTCCAATGTTGTGCAAATTCAATTCTAGCTGCGGTTAATACATTCTATTCTATTCTTATTAATATTTCTATTCTATTCTATTCTATTCTATTCTATTCTATTCTATTTATTCTATTCTTTTCTATTCTTATTCATAATTCTATTCTATTCTAGATATTTCTATTCTGTTCTATTCTTATTTCTAGGCGAGACATGATAGCAGTGTTAAAATATCTCAGGGGCTGCCCCAAAGAAGAGGGAGTCAAGCTATTCTCCAAAGCACCTGAAGGCAGGACAAGAAGCAATGGGTGGAAACTAACCAAGGACAGAAGCAACCTGGAATTAAGGAGAAATTTCCTGACAGTCAGAACAATTAACCAGTGGAACAGCTGGCCACCAGAAGTTGTGGGTGCTTCAACACTGGAGGTTTTCAAGAAAAGATTGAGGGGGGGGGGGAAATTCAAGTAAAGAAAAAGAAAAAAAAATCAAGTAAAGAAAAAGAAAAAAAATTCAAGAAAAGAAGAAAAAGAAATCGGCCACAATGTAAATTATCTGCTACAACGTCCTACCTGTCAATGACTACTTCAGCTTCAACCGCAATAACACACGAGCACACAATAGATAACAAACTCAAGGTAAACCGCTCCAAACTCGATTGCAGAAAAATACGACTTCAGCAACAGAGTGGTCAATGCCTGGAATGCATTACCAGACTCTGTGGTCTCATCCCCAAACCCCCAAAACTTTAATCTTAGACGGTCTACTGTTGACCTCACCCCATTCCTAAGAGGTCTGTAAGGGGCGTGCATTAGCGCACCAGCGGGTTTTAAATTTCTTTACTACCAGTTCTGTGGGCGTAGCTTGGTGGGCGTGGCATGGCTTGGTGGGTGTGGCTTGGTGGACGTGGCAGGGGAAGGTTACTGCAAAATCCCCATTTCCTCCCGATCAGCTGGGACTTGGGAGGCAGAGAATAGATGTTGGTGGGGCCAGTCAGAATTTTTACTACCGGTTCTCCGAACTACTCAAAATTTCCGCCATCGGCTCTCCAGAACTGCTCAGAACCTGCTGAAACCCACCTCTGCTACCGTCCCCTTTTATTCTTATACATTTCATGTCTTCACAATCATATTTATATTTTTATCTGTAATCTTACATATGCTTGACAAATAAATAAAATAAATAAATAAAAATTGGACGACATTTGTCCATGAGTAGAGGGTTGGACTAGAAGACCTCTAAGGTCCCTTCCAACTCTGTTCTGTTCTTTATACCAAAACCATCCATTTTTTAAAAAAAGAAGAGTTACCTCATCCTTTGGTGGCCAGTGGTAAGCAGTGGCTGTGAAGATCACCATGAAAGTCAGATGGAGGAATAAACTGAAGTAAAACCTTTTTTTAATGAAGGATTCCCACTTGTGCTGAAGTAGTTTGTTCAGAGGCTCCAAGCCCACGATTTTGGTCCGGTTCTGTGGACGGGAGAGATCGCTTTCAGGGAGTTGGGCAGCAGCCGGTGTCCAAATGAAGTCAGAGATGCTGACCAGAACTTGTAGTTTTATATAAATAAATACATTTTACATCTACATATATATACCAAAGTAGATACTCAGGCAAACAGGAGCATCATGAGGTAAATCACAGAGCAAACAGGGCCCATAGAAGAAAAAGGCGAATAAAAGGGGAACTCCACACCCACAGCAATCAAGGAGAAGGAAGAGAAAAATTAGGAGGAGGAGGAAGAGGAGGAGGAGGAGGAGGAAAAGGAGGAGGAGGAGGAAAAGGAGGAAAAGAAGAAGGAGAAGAAAAAGGAGGAGAAGGAGGAGGAAGAGGAGAAGGAGGAGAAGGAGGAGGAAAAGGAGGAGGAGGAGAAAACGGAGGAGGAGGTAGAGGAGAAAAAGTAGGAGGAAGAAGAGGAGGAGGAGGAGGAGGAGGAGGAGGAAAAGGAGAAGGAGGAAAAAAAGGAGGAGGAGGAGGAGAAAAAGGAGGAGGAAGAGGAGGAGGAGAAGGAGAAGTAGGAGAAAAAGGAGGAGAAGGAGGAGAAAAAGGAGGAGGAAGAGGAGAAGGAGGAGAAAAAGGAGAAGCAGAAGGAGGAGGAGAAAAAGGAGGAGCAGAAGGAAGAAGAGGAAGAGGAGAAAAGGAGGAGCAGAAGGAAGAGGAGGAGAAAAAGAATGAAGGAGGAAGAGGAGGAGGAGGAGGAGAAAGAGGAAGAGGAAGAGGAAGAGGAAGAAGAAGAGGAGGGGGAACAAGGAGGAGAAGGAGGAGATGGTGCTGAATGAAGGAATCGCAGGGCAGAGAAGATCCTGAGAAGGACCATCCTTGACTGGATCTACTCACTGGAATGTCACTGTTGTAGGCCAGGACCTCCAGCGCCGAGTTTTCCTCACGGCTGTCAATGGAGGTCATGTCGTAGACGGAGGTCTGGAGGGGGCCATATGTCCACTCGATGAACTTGCGCGAAAGATTGGGATCCTTCATCTTTCGTGTGAGCATGTACTTGAGCATCTGGAAAGACCAAAACGGCTGAGTTGGTAACAGGGGTGTCTCTAGGGGTGGGTCAGAAAAGCCAAGGGGGTCTCATTGTCCATCCATCATCTGGACATTTTTGACCTTCTTGAAGTCACGTCTGATAACTAAGCTACGCAGTCCAGAAAACTTCAGCACAAACATGATTCTTTTTGGACCTGACCTTTTAATTATTCCTTAATAATATTACTATTAATTATAACTAATAGCAATTTTGTTGTTGTTAGTTGCGAAGTCGTATCTGACCCATCGCGACCCCATGGACAGGACTTCTTGTCCTCTACCATCCTCTGGAATCCATTTAAGCTCACACCAACTGCTTCAGTGACTCCATCCAGCCACCTCCTTCTCTGCCGCCCCCTTCTTCTTTTGCCCTCCATCGTTCCCAGCATTTGGCTCTTCTCCGGTGAGTCCTTCCTTCTCATTAGTTGGCCAAAGTATTTTATTTATTTATTTTTTATTTTATTTATTAGATTTCTATACCGCCCTACTCCCGAAGGACTCAGGGCGGTGCACAGCCAAACAATAAAAACACATACAATACAAAATTTAAAAAATAGAATAAAATCAAATTAAATAATTTTGGCCCCGACAAATTTAAAACCCCAAACTTTTAAAACCAATTTAAAATTGAATATATAAATACTAAAAGATATTTAAAATTTTAAAAATCTTTTATAAAAGAGGGGGAAAATTAGGCCAGGCCGGCCTGGTGAAATAGTAAGGTCTTTAAGGCGCGGCGGAAGGTGCGCAGATCCGGGATCCTCCGTATCTCTGGGGGGAGCTCGTTCCAGATAGTAGGTGCCCCCACAGAGAAGGCTCTCCCCCTGGGGGCCGCCAGTCGGCATTGTTTGGCTGACGGCACCCGGAGGAGCCCCTCTCTATGGGAGCGTACCGGCCGGTGGGAGGCTATTGGTGGTAGTAGGCGGTCCCGCAAGTACCCGGGTCCTAAGCCATGGAGCGCTTTAAAGGTGGTAACCAAGACCTTGAAGCGCACCCGGAAGACCACCGGGAGCCAGTGCAGCTCGCGCAGGAGAGGTGTTACATGGGAACGCCATGTCGCTCCCATTACCACCCGCGCGGCCGCACTCTGCGCCAGTTGGAGCCTCCGGGTGCTCCTCAAGGGGAGCCCCATGTAGAGAGCGTTGCAATAGTCCAGGCGGGAGGTGACAAGGGCATGAGTGACCGTGCGTAAAGAGTCCCGATCCAGAAAGGGACGCAACTGGCGAATCAGGCGAACCTGATGAAAAATCCTCCCAGTCACGGCCGTCAAGTGCTCTTCTAAAGACAGCCGTGAATCCAGGAGGACGCCCAAGTTGCGAGCCCTCTCCGTGGGGGCCAATGATTCGCCCCCAATAGTCAGTGATGGCGTCAACTGACTATATCGGGACGTCGGAAACCACAGCCACTCGGTCTTGGATGGGTTGAGCCTGAGCCTGTTCCTCCCCATCCAGATCCGTACGGCCTCCAGGCACTGGGACATCACTTCAAGGGCATCGTTGGGGTGATCCGGGGTGGAGATGTACAGCTGGGTGTCGTCAGCTTACTGATGGTACTCCACCCCGAAACCACGGATGATCTCGCCCAGCGGCTTCACATAAATGTTGAACAGGAGAGGCGAGAGGACCGACCCTTGCGGCACCCCACATATGAGGGGCCTCGGGGCCGACCTCTGTCCCCCTGTCAACACAGACTGCGACCGGTCAGAGAGAAAGGAGGAGAACCACCGCAACACAGTGCCTCCCACCCCCAACTCTTCCAACCGGTGCAGCATGATACCATGGTCGATGGTATCAAAAGCCGCTGAGAGATCTAACAGGACCAGGACAGAGGAGCACCCCCTGTCCCGAGCCCTCCAGAGATCATCAACCAACGCGACCAATGCCGTTTCCGTGCTGTACCCGGGCCTGAAGCCTGACTGGAACGGATCCAGATACGTCGTTTCATCCAGGTGCTGGGGGAGCTGTTGCGCGACCACACTCTCAACAACCTTCGCAACAAAGCGAAGATTGGAGACCGGACGATAATTTACCAACATTGCCGGGTCCAGGGAAGGCTTCTTGAGGAGAGGCCTCACCACCGCCTCTTTCAAGGCGGCGGGAAAATCACCCTCACTCAGCGAAGCGTTTATAATCCCCTGGAGCCAGCCTCGTGTCACTTCCCGGGAAGCCAGTACTAACCAGGAAGGACACGGGTCCAATAAACAAGTGGTCGCGTTCAGTCTACCCAGAATCCTGTCCACGTCCTCAGGGGT
The DNA here is from genome assembly GCF_059756535.1 of Pantherophis guttatus. Classification (NCBI taxonomy): domain Eukaryota; kingdom Metazoa; phylum Chordata; class Lepidosauria; order Squamata; family Colubridae; genus Pantherophis; species Pantherophis guttatus. The sequence goes on from NC_142063.1 coordinate 345,908,120, forward strand.
CACAGGATCAAACTCATCCCAGATAATATTCTCAAGACCTGCCCCTGTCTCTCCCCCTGAGACTACCCAGTCGGAGTCCAAATCTTCCCGAATCTGAGTGATTTTGTCATACAGATACTGAACAAAATCCTCGGCTCTACCCTCCAAGGGGTCCTCCCGCGCTTCCTGGTGGAGCAGGGAGCGGGTCACCCTAAAGAGGGCGGCCGGGCGATTATCTGATGACGCAATAAGAGCAGCAAAATAACTACATTTCGCTGCTTTTATCGCCACTAAGTAATTCCTAATGTGGGATCTTACTAGTGTCCGGTCAGATTCAAGAAGACTGGCCCTCCAACTACTCTCTAGGCGTCTTTTCCGGCGCTTCAACTCCCTCAGCTCCTCGGTAAACCAAGGAGCCAATTGAGATCAGCACCGGGTCAGAGGCCGCAAAGGCACGACCCGATCCAGAGCACCAGCAGCCGCCCTATCCCAGGCGGCCACCAGGTCTCCAGTCGAGGCGTGTGCCAGAACCTCAGGAAATGGCCTAAGCTCCGTCTGGAATCTGTCAGGTTCCATCAGGCGCCTGGGGCGGAACCATCTGACCGGCTCCGCCTCCCTGCGGCGGGGTGCAGCGGTTCGAAAGTCGAGACGAAGGAGAGAGTGATCTGACCATGACAAGGGTTCAGTAACTATATCCCCTATATCAAGATCCCTCAACCACTGTCCAGAGACAAAAACCAGATCCAGCGTGTTTCCCCCTGTGTGGGTAGGGCCATGAATTAACTGGGTCAGGTCCATAGCTGTCATGGAAGCCATGAACTCCCGAGCCATCTCTGACGTCTCACCCACGGACGGCAGGTTGAAATCCCCCATAACCATAAGCTTAGGGGTATCAACCGCCACCGCGGCGATGACGTTGAGTAGCTCAGGCAGGGCTGTTGCCACGTGGCAGGGAGCCAGGTACGTGATCAGCAAACCCATCTGAACCCCATGACCCCATTTCACAAAAAGGGATTCACAGCCGGCCGTCTGAGGAACAGTGGCCTCCCTTGGTCTCAGACCTTCTTTAATGATAACCGCTACCCCCCCGCCCCTCCCCTGTGACCTCGGCTGATGGAATGCTTGGAAACCTGGCGGGCACATTTCAACGAGGGGAACCCCCCCCTCCTGGCCCAACCAGGTCTCCGTAATACCTGCCAGGTCCGCACCCCCCTCCTGAACAAGATCACAGATGGAAGTTATTTGAGTTGCCTCTTCAGGATCTGGCCTTCATAGAGCAGTCAGGGTTGATCTCCTCTAGGACTGACCGGTTTGTTCGCCTTGCAGTCAAATACCAATAATAATAATACTATTAATTATAATATTATTAATAATATTTAATATTAACATTATTATCAATAATAATTAACGTTATAATTATCATAATTAATGTAAATTAATTATAAATATATATAATTATAAATACAATAATTAATTAACATTAATAATATTACAAAGTAATTACAATTATACGCATTGATAAATTACTTAAATGCAATTAAACATGATTCATAACAATATATTTATTTATTTATTTATTGGTTCGATTTATATGCCGCCCTTCTCCGGAGACTCAGGGCAGCTTACAATGCGTTAAGCAATAGTCTTCATACTTTTTGTATATACCTGCTTAGTAGGGATTTCGGCCCCCCCAAGCGGTGTTCTATTTTATACAAAGTCAGCTTATTGCCCCCACAATCCGGGTCCTCATTTTACCTACCTCGGAAGGATGGAAGGCTGAGTCAACCTCGAGCCTGGTGAGATTTGAACTTGCAGTAATTGCAGGCAGCTGGTGCTACTTAACAGTACTTTAGTCTGCTGCGCCACCAAGGCTCTATAATAATACTAATCCTCTTGCACTTATGTTTATTTCTCCTTTTTTCTAGTCTGTCTCCAAGAAGATCCACAATGAAGTCAAGTTACACAGACCACAATATAGACATGAAAATACAGATAGTCCTTGAGTTACAGCTGTTCATTTAGTGACTATTCAGAGTTACACTGAAAAATGTGACTTAGGACCGTTTTTCACACTTATGACCATGGCACCATCCCCACAGCCAGGAGAACAAAATTCAGACACTTGGCAAATGACTCATATTTCACTGCAGTGATTCACTTAACAACTGTGGCGAGAAAGGTCACAAAATGGGGGCAAAACTTACTTAACAAATGTGTCACTTAGCCACATCAATTTGAGGTGTCGTAAGTCGAGGACTACCTGTACCAGAGGTGGGTTTCAGCAGGTTCTGACCAGTTCTGGAGAACCGGTAGCGGAAATTTTGAGTAGTTCGGAGAACCGGTAGTAAAAATTCTGACTGGCCCCGCCCTCATCTATTCTCTGCCTCCCGAGTCCCAGCTGATCGGGAGGAAATGGGGATTTTACAGTATCCTTCTCCCCCGGAGTGGGGTGGGAATGGGGATTTTACAGTATCCTTCCCCTGCTACACCCACCAAGCCACACCCACAGAACCGGTAGTAAAAAATTTTGAAACCCATCACTGATCTATACTTCACGCAAGACTGGCTGGGGAATTCTGGGAGTTGAAGTCCACCTATCTTAAAAATGCTGCGGTCGAGTATCAGTGGAACAATGGCCACTTTATAGGATCAGCATATAAATTATGTGAAGGTGTATGGTTCTCATTCTAAGCAGTTATTAAGTGAATCATGAGGTCCTTACGCGAATCTGACTTCCCCCCATTGACTTTGTTTGCTGGAAGATGGCTGGGAACCCAGGACACTCCAACATATGAAGAACGGTTGCAGGAACTGGGTATGTCCAGTTTAATGAAAAGAAGGACCAGGGGAGACATGATAGCAGTATATTCCAGTATCTCAGGGGCTGCCCCAAAGAAGAGGGAGTCAAGCTATTCTCCAAAGCACCTGAAGGCAGGACAAGAAGCAACGGGTGGAAACTAATCAAGGAGAGAAGCAACCTGGAATTAAGGAGAAACTTCCTGACAGTGAGAACAATTAATCAGTGGAACCACTTTTTTTTTTTTAAATTTGATTTATATGCCGCCCTTCTCCGGAGACTCAGGGCGGCTTACAATGCGTTAAGCAATAGCCTTCATCCTTTTGTATATTTATACAAAGTCAGCTTATTGCCCCCACAACTGGGTCCTCAATTTACCTACCTTAGAAAGGATGGAAGGCTGAGTCAACCTTGAGCCTTGGAGAGATTCGAACCTGCAGTAATTGCAGGCAGCTGCTCTTAATAACAGGGTGCTTTAGACCACTGTACTACCAAGGCTCTTTGCCTTGTAGTACAGTGGTACTTGCGAATGTTGTGAATGCTCCAACACTGGAAGTTTTTAAGAAGATGTTGGATAACCATTTGTCTGAAGTGGTGTAGGGTTTCCTGCCGAAGCAGGAGGTTGGACTAGAAGACCTCCAAGGTCCCTTCCACCTCTGTTATTCTATTCTATTCTATTCTATTCTATTCTATTCTATTCTATTCTATTCTATTCTATTCTATTCTATTCTATTCTACTCTACTGTACTCTACTCTACTGTACTCTACTCTACTCTACTCTACTCTACTCTACTCTACTCTACTCTATTCCCCATTCCCCATTCTATTCTATTCTATTCTATTCTATTCTATTCTATTCTATTCTATTCTATTCTATTCTACTCTACTCTACTCTACTCTACTCTACTCTACTCTACTCTACTCTATTCCCCATTCCCCATTCCCCATTCCCCATTCTATTCTATTCTATTCTATTCTATTCTATTCTATTCTATTCTATTCTATTCTATTCTATTCTATTAACTGTCATAAAGCGTCCGAATTTTGATCTCATCACCATGGGGATGCGACAAGGGCTGGCCGTGAATCACTTTTTCTAATGCCGTTGTAACATCGAAGCATCATTAAACGAATGGTTGTAAGTCGAGGACTACGTATCATGGCGAGGAGGGTAACTAACCTTGACTTTCCCAGTCTTGACGGCCAGCGTTAAAGGAGTCAGCTGTTTCTTGTTTTTAATCGCTTCCAATTTGCAGGAACGGTCAATCTCGACCCCTTTCATCAAGATCATGTTGTACATGTTGACCACGAGCCTGGTGTTCTTCTCCGTGTCATTGGCCACCATCACCAGCGCATGGAGGACAGTGTTGCCCATGGAATCCTGTTCGGTCAGCCTGGCCTTCTGGTGAGGGTTATCCAGGAGGTACATGACCATCTCTGGCTGGTTGGTACAAGCAGCCAAGGACAGAGGAAGTTCACCTGGAAGAGAGAGGACGATGGGCCAAGGTTGCATTGAGCATCTAGATCAGAGGTGTCCAACCTTGGCCACTTGTAAGACCTGTGGACTTCAACTCTCAGAATTCCCCAGCCAGCAGGTCTATTGAGTGACCAAGGTTGAAGTCTACAGGTCTATAACTCCCAGAATTCCCCAGACAGCAGGTCTTATTATTTAAGCAAATATTATTATTATTATTATTATTATTATTATTATTATTATTATTATTATTATTATTATTTAGTCTTTAGTGAGATTCACAGCCTTTGAGGCTGGTTAATGGCTCAGCAGCTCGAGTCCTAACCAAGGACCTAGGAACTGTTAAACTATTGTCGGAGGATGTAAGCTCTTCCGAGTAAGTCAATATTATTATTATTATTATTATTATTATTATTATTATTATTATTATTATTATTATTTAGTCTTTAGTGAGATTCACAGCCTTTGAGGCTGGTTAATGGCTCAGCAGCTCGAGTCCTAACCAAGGACCTAGGAACTGCCAAGGTATCGTCGGAGGATGTAAGCTGTTCCGAGTAAGGTGGTTTTTTGTAGAGTCAAAATGTTCAAGACCGGTAAATTTAGAATTTCTAAATAGTGGGGTAGCCCTTTGGGTATTGCTCCAAGGGCTCCAATTACAATCGGGATTATTATTATTATTATTATTATTATTATTATTATTATTATTATTTAAGCAAATAATAGATACAAACTCAAGTTAAACCGTTCCAAACTCGATTGCAGAAAATACGACTTCAGTAACAGAGTGGTCAATGCCTGGACTGCACTACCTGTAGTTTCTTCCCCAAACCCCCAAAACTTTAACCTTAAACTGTCTACTGTTGACCTCACCCCATTCCTAAGAGGTCTGTAAGGGGCGTGCATAAGTGCACCAGCGTGCCTACCGTCCCTGTCCTAATATTCCTTTTTACTGACTCTTTTCATGTATTCAAATTATGTTTATACTTTTACCTGTTATCTTATACATGCTTGACAAATAAATAAAATAAACTAACCAACTAAGTCTTGTGGACTTCAACTCCCAGAATTCCCCAGCCAGCAGGTCTTCGATCGGCCTTGGTGGAAGTCCACAGGTCTTTAAATCTTGTGGAGTTCAACTCCCAGAATTGGCTGGCTGGCCTGGGGAATTCTGGGAGTTGAAGTCCACAGGTCTTCAAGTGGCCATGGTTGGCCCACCTCTGATCTGCAGTGTGTCAGCATTCTGATGCTGCCATAAAAAGACGAGGCTTGACTTTTCACCTACTTATTTTCTCTGTAGATAATATCCCCTAGGAGATGGGATGGGAGGGGGGAACATTCCTGTGGGGTGAGGTCAGAAGCTGGGGAGACTGACTTGGAAGATGGCCAATGAGAAGATGAGAATTGGGGAACGGAAAGGGAAGGGTTTGGGGGTCAGAGGGTTAGTATCGGCTACGACGAAGTCGGGGCCAGATCTGTCGTACTCAATAAATGGAATATTTCAGCAAAGATTAATTGCTTGGGAGTGCAATTTATTTGAGATGACATCGACACCTGACACAGTGTCTCCCAGAGAGGGAGGATATCAAATCCCCTTTGCTGATGAAAACAAGGATGCCTGCAGGAGCGGTAAAAATTTTAAAAAAGGCAAAATGCACCCACAACATTTGTCCTCATGCCATACCGAAATAAAAGTGAAGGTCTTTGTAGTCCTGCTGGAACAAAAAACCAGAAGCCTTCATGTGGACATCAGCCTCGTTCTCCACCAGGAGCTTCACAAAATCTAAGCTCCTCTTCTCGATGGCGATGTGGAGAGCTGTTTGGCCTGCAGAGGAGGGGAGAAACGGCACCGAAGAAAGATGGAAGGGTTTATCAGAGATGTCCACACACGTTTCGGTCAAAAAGGCCAAGATGGCAGCCACCGCAGGGCCCTCAAAGGTCCACTTGTTTTCTTGTCTGAAAAAGCTCCATTATTTTTTTTAACCGTACCACTAACGGAGCACTAAATTCCCTCTAATTTCCCTGCATTTCCAAGGATGGGATGGGGTTTCAAGAATGGGAAGAGAACAGCCCCCTTAAGGTCCCCTACGATGGCGGTGGCCATTTTGACTTTTATGACCACACTCCTGGCTGTCTGTTCAGAAAGGCACACGGGTTTGTTATGTCAACATTGGGGGAGGGCATGGAAATTGATGAAATGAATAAACATTCCCCGAATTTGTTGGCTAAAATATTATGGGATTTCCATAAGATCGAGGAGGAGGAGGAGGAGGAGGAGGAGGAAGAAGAAGAAGAAGAAGAAGAAGAAGAAGAAGAAGAAGAAGAAGAAGAAGAAGAAGAAGAAGAAGAAGAAGAAGAAGAAGAAGAAATAGTAGTAGTAGTGGTGGAGGAGGAAGACAAAGAGGAAGAAGAGGAAGAAGAAGAAGAGGAGGAGGAAGAAGAAGTAATAGCAGTAGTACTAGTGGAGGAAGAAGAGGAGGAGGAAGAAGAAGAAGTAGTAGTAGTGGTGGGATTCAGCCAGTTCGCACCACTTCGGGAGAACCGGTTGTTAACTTTCTGAGCAGTTTGGTGAACTGGTTGTTGGAAGAAATCATTAGGGCAGAGAACTGGTTGTTAAATTATTTGAATCCCACCACTGAGTAGTAGTAATAGTGGTAGTAGTAGTGGAGGAGGAAGAAGAGGAGGAGGAAGAGGAGGAAGAAGAAGAAGAAGAGGAGGAGGAGGAGGAGGAGGAGGAGGAGGAGGAAGAGGAAGAGGAGGCAGAGGAGGAGGAGGAGGAATGGGGAGGAGGAGGAAGAAGAAGAAGAAGTAGTAGTAGTAATAGTAGTAGTGGTGGTGGAGGAGGAAGAAGAGGAGGAGGAGGAAGAAGAAGAAGAAATAGTAGTAGTAGTAGTGGAGGAGGAAGAAGAAGAGGAGGAGGAGGAAAAGGAAGAAGAGGAGGCAGAGGAGGAGGAGGAGGAAGGAAGGAATTAAGGAAGGAAGGAAGGAAGGAAGGAAGGAAGGAAGGAAGGAAGGAAGGAAAGAAGGAAGGAAGGAAGGAAGTTCCAACCTATCCCAACTGAAGATCTCCTTCCAGCCACCCCATCCTAGAAAACAGAGTCCTCCACCCTCAACGTCCCATGAAGAAGCCTGACCTTTGTAGTAGCTGCCAGTGCAAGCGGCGTTGACCAAAGACTTGGGGTTCTGGGTCTCCTTGTCTATCTTCAAGAGCTCAGGGATGGTGGGGTTCTTCCCGTCTTTCAAATAGAGCAAGGCCTTCATCAAACAGGTCTTGCCGGTCTTCCCATCTGGAAGAAAGAAGCCCAGGGAAGGAAGCTTAGGTGATGCCTGCCCCGTCTTCCATCTTCCTAAGGCGGTGTTCCTTCACGTTGGCCACCTGAAGATGGGTGGACTTCAACTCCCAGAATTCCAGAAAAGCAAAGCTGGCTGGGAAATTCCTGAAGTTGAAGTCCACTCATCTTCAAGAGGCCAAACAGTGTCCCAGAGTCTTTCCAAGGTTCACTTTTCCCACCTTGGAAACTTTCCAGACATGAGTTGCTTCTCCCACCACCCAGACAGCAACAAACAAGTGCTTAGGCGCATGGGAACTATAGTCCAGCCCCATCTCTCTGTAAAGGCTCACGTTGGGGAGACTCAGCAAACTAGTTGAGGAATTTGGAGAACATCTAGAGATGGAGGCACCCGTTGCTTCTAGTGTTGTGGCCCCGCCCTCTGAGCCTGTCCCATCGGAGGAAGAAAACTCCGAGCATGAGGAAGAGGAGTCAGCCAGGCCTCCCTCTCCAGGCCCCTCCCCTCTGGCATTGTCTCAAGTGCCGGCCGAGGGAGAGGAGACAGCTGGTTCGGATCAGAGTGATGACGAAACATCATTCCTGGACGCACGCCTCCGAAGGCGTGATAAACGTTTGCAGCAGCTTAGGAGGCATGCTAGGGATTAGAACTGAGTCACTGGACCACACCCCAGAGACTATATAATAGAGGGTGGTGGTCAAGGATCCTTGTGACGAACAAAGCAAACCTTAGATAGTCACTAAAGCCTCGTCCGGAACTGCTGAGAGAAAGATTTAAAGTGTCGGACATTTGGACTCTTGAGTATTTATCTTTCTGTTTTACTTTGAAAATAAAGTCACTTGGCAGACGGTGTGTCTATCGCTGCCAAGTGGGAGATAAGACCTGGGTGCGTTCCAAAGTGTTTCCTTAACCCTTGACTGGCTGTGTTTGTGTGTGTGTGGGTACGGGGACAGATCATCTAGCATCTTCAGAGGGGGTTTGGGCTACCAGATCCTAGCCCACCCAAGGTCCAGCAGAATCTGGGTTGGGGGGGGCAGCTGCAGCCCAAATGTAATCTAATTTAATTTAATTAATTAAATTTACATGCCGCCCCTCTCCGAAGACTCAGGCGCAGACAAGGGCATTCTGTAATTTTGCACCCATGGGATGCTTTCTCAGGTGCTCCAAATGAACATTACAAAACAGATGTTGAAGCTTTGGAGAAACTGCAAAGAAACTGCAACTAAGATGATTCATAGGCTTGGAGGCTAAAGCGCATGAAGAATGCTCTTTTAAGTCTTGTGGACTTCAACTCGGGACTCGTTACGCACAGTCACTCATGCCCTCGTCACCTCCCGCCTGGACTATTGCAACGCTCTCTACATGGGGCTCCCCTTGAGGAGCACCCGGAGGCTCCAACTGGCGCAGAGTGCGGCCGCGCGGGTGGTAATGGGAGCGACATGGCGTTCCCATGTAACACCCCTCCTGCGCGAGCTGCACTGGCTCCCGGTGGCCTTCCGGGTGCGCTTCAAGGTTTTGGTTACCACCTTTAAAGCGCTCCATGGCTCGGGACCTGGGTACTTGCGGGACCGCCTACTACCACAAATAGCCTCCCACCGGCCGGTACGCTCCCACAGAGAGGGGCTCCTCCGGGTGCCGTCGGCCAGGCAATGTCGACCGGCGGCCCCCAGGGGGAGAGCCTTCTCTGTGGGGGCACCTACTATCTGGAACGAGCTCCCCCCGGAGATACGGAGGATCCCGGATCTGCGCACCTTCCGCCGCGCCTTAAAGACCTTTTCATTTCACCAGGCGAGCCTGGCCTAATTTTCTCCCTCTTTTATAAAAGATTTTTAATTTTTAATATTTTTTAGTATTTTATATATTCAAATTTTAAAATTGGTTTTAAATTGATTGGGGTTTTAATTTTTAACTGGGTTGTTTTAAATTGAGGGCCGAAATTATTTAATGTCTTTTAAACTGCTTTTAAATTTTATATGTTATGTTTTATCTCGGCTGTTCACCGCCCTGAGTCCTGTTGGAGAAGGGCGGTATGAAAATCAAATAAATAAATAAATAAATAAATAAATAAACAAACAAACAAACAAACTCCACAAGGAAGTGGGTTTGGCTAGTCTAGAGAAAAGAAGGACTAGGGCGATACATGATAGCAGTGTTCCAAAATTAAGGAGTCAACTTATTTTCCAAAGCAAAACCAGAAGGCAAGTCAACAAACAGTGGATAGAAACTAACCAAGGAGAGAAGCAACCTGGAATTAAAGAGAAACTTCCTAACAGTGAGGAGGACAATTAACCAGTGGAACTGCTTGCCACCAGAAGTTGTGGGTGCTCCATCACTGGAGGTTTTAAAGAAGAGATTAGACAGCCATTTGTCTGAAACGGTATAGCAGGGGGTTGGACTAGATGACCTCCAAGGTCCCTTCCAGCTCTATTTTAATTGACACACACACCCCGTTCAACTCTGAGCTGCAAATATTCCCTTCTAGGGACAGCTCTATGAGGCTTGCCTTGTTTTTACGCTGATGTAAAGACATGAGAGTCAGCAAGGAACAGTAAGCAATTTACCTCTAAAAATAGAGTCAGTGAGATGGCTGGACTTTTTCCACAGATAATCGCCCAGGCCATTAAGCAGTTCAGGATTTCCCGCAACCACGGCTTGAAAAATACGCTCCCTGTCGAAGGAATTTGGATCACGCGGTCTGCAAAAGAGAAAAGAAAGGAAAAAGATCCAGGCAAGATTCAGTCCTTCGGTCCACGAAAGCTAGCTGGTGATTTTGGCTCAATTACCAGGAGAGCGTGAGTTCTAGTCCCTGCCTTATCCATGAAAGTTGCCTGGATGCCTTTGAGTCAATCAACAAGAGACGGAGAGTTCTGGTTCCGCCTTAGCTATGAAAGTTGGCCAGGTGCCATTGGGCCAATCGCTAGGAGACAGTGAGTTCTAGTCCCACTTCAGCCATGAAATGCAGCTAGGTGCCATTGGGCCAATCAACTAGGAGACAGTGAGTTCTTGTCCCACTTCAGCCATGAAATGCAGCTAGGTGCCATTGGGCCAATCAACTAGGAGACAGTGAGTTCTAGTCCCACTTCAGCCATGAAATGCAGCTAGGTGCCATTGGGCCAATCAACTAGGAGACAGTGAGTTCTAGTCCCACTTCAGCCATGAAATGCAGCTAGGTGCCATTGGGCCAATCAACTAGGAGACAGTGAGTTTTAGTCCCACTTCAGCCATGAAATGCAGCTAGGTGCCATTGGGCCAATCAACTAGGAGACAGTGAGTTCTAGTCCTACTTCAGCCATGAAATGCAGCTAGGTGCCTTTGGGTCAATCACCAGAAGATGGTGATTTTCTTAACCACGGTGATGTGATTATTTATTTATTTATTTATTATTTTATTTTATTTTATTTTATTTTATTTTATTTTATTTTATTTTATTTTATTTTATTTTATTTTATTTTATTTTATTTTATTCAATTTGTATACCCCCTTCTCCTAGTGGACTCAGGGCGGTGCACAGCCAAAACTAAAACACATACCAATACAAAATTTAAAATTATTAAAAGAATTACATACTTTGGCCCAAATTTAAAACAATTCGAATTAAAACCCATTGACAAATTAAAAGCTAAAAAACTAAAAAAAAAGGGGGGGGGGTTTCATTAGCCTTAACCACGAAAGCTGGCTGGGTGACTTGTGGCCAATCACCAGGAGCTGGTGAGTTCTAGTCCCACCTCAGCCATGAAAGCCGGCTCATAGAATATAGATTAATAAAGTTGGAAGATTAACAATAGGTTAATAAGGTTAATAATAGGTTGGAAGGCTCGATGCCTTTGAGCCGATCACCAGGAGATGGTGAGTTCTAGTCCTGCCTTAGGCACGAAAGCTGGTTGGGTGACTTTGGGCCAATCCCTCTCTCAGCCAACCCAACTGAGAGTTGGGAAGGGGGAAGGTGCATTGGATGTGTTCACCGTCTTGAAGGATTTGTAAAAATAACGAAGGCAGGAAACAAACGAATAATTGTGTTTGTACATTGTTTTAAGACTCCTGCATAGGACAAAGCAACCCATAAGCCATAAGACAGAAATCAAGGCAAAATCTGCAAGTTCTCTCTGAGAACTCAGAGTATTATACAGTGTGGGAAAGGTGGTATGAATGGATGAATGATAGAATCAAAGTAGGAGTATAAGGTGCGATAAATAAATAGCAACAAATAGCTTAAGTGACACCTGATATATTTTATGCATGTATGTATAAACACTGCATATCCGATGTTAATAGAAATGAGATTTTTTTTTTCTGTATGTATATAAAATTCAATAAAGTATATTTAAATTGAAAATCTGCAAAATAATTCCCACCGTTATCAGTGATAAATTACTTTTTTTAAAAAAAAAAATTTGATTTATATGCCGCCCTTCTCCGGAGACTCAGGGCGGCTTACGGTGCGTTAAGCACTTCATACTTTTGTATATTTTATACAAAGTCAGCTTATTGCCCCCACAAACTGGGTCTTCAATTTACCTACCTTAGAAAGGATGGAAGGCTGAGTCAACCTTGAGCCTGGTGAGATTTGAACTTACAGTAATTGCAGACAGCTGGTGTTAAATTACAGTGCTTAGTCTGCAGAGCTATCCAGGCTCCTTACCTGTTAAGTCCTTGCCAATAATCCAGATTCACCCGAATCCGGGGTGAGGGAGGGGCTTCCGGCTGGAAAGGGGTCTCCAAGGGTGGCATTCCATGCTCCTCCCCAGCTGCCCCCTTCGCGGCTGCGTTTGAATCCTCTCTAGGGCCATGATGTGTCTCCAGGGGAATGACGGATTTCTTCATCGTCCTGACAGGGTGACAGTGGCAGGTGGGTCAAGGGCTAATCATAAGGGCAGGAAGACCTGGATAAGGAAGGGTTGGGGGGAAGAGATTGGCCTACAGGGATCTTGGAGTCTTAGTGGACAAAGAATTAAATAGGAGCCAGCTGTGTGCGGCAGCAGCCAAAAAAGCCAACGCAATCCTAAACTGCATTAACAGAGGGATACAATCAAGATCAAGAGAGGGAGGTACTAATACCCTTCTATAAAGCCTTAGTAAGGCCACACCAGTGGTGGGTTGCTCCCTGTTCGCACTGTTTCGCAAGAACCGGTAGTAAAAATTTGTAGTAGTTCGGAGAACCGGTAATAACATTGGCTGGCCATGCCCCCAATCCGGTCCCCCGCCCGGTCGCCGCTCGCTTACCCCGCCCACCTCATCAGAGGCTTTTTTTTTTTTTTACTTTTAAAAGCATTTTTTCTACAACCTCTTCGGCCGAAAAAATGCTTTTAAAAGTAAAAAAAAAAAGCCTCTGATGATCGCAGGAGGGGGGTCCCATGTGACCCCCCTCCTGCGCGAGCTGCACTGGCTCCCGGTGGTCTTCTGAGTGCGCTTCAAGGTTTTGGTTACCACCTTTAGAGCGCTCCATGGCTTAGGACCGGGGTATTTACGAGACTGCCTTCTGCTACCAATAGCCTCTCACCGACCAGTACGCTCCCATAGAGAGGGGCTCCTCCGGGTGCCGTCGGCCAAACAGTGTCGACTGGCGGCCCCCAGGAGGAGAGCCTTCTCTGTGGGGGCACCCGTCATCTGGAACGAGCTCCCCCCAGAGATACGGAGGATCCCGGATCTGCGCACGTTTCGTCGTGCTCTCAAAACTTTTTTATTTCAGCAGGCTGGCCTGGCCTAACTCTCCTCTTTTAAATTTTTAATTCGTTTGATTTGTTTTATAAATTGGGTGTTTTAATCTGTGTTTCGGCCAAAATATTTAATAATTTTAAGGGACTTTTAATGTTTGTACTGTCTGTATTTTATCTTGGCTGTTCACCGCCCTGAGTCCTCCGGGAGTAGGGCGGTATAGAAATGTGATAGATAAATAAATAAATAAATAAATAAGTAAGTAAGTAAGTAAGTAAGTAAGTAAGTAAATAAATAAATAAATAAATAAATAAATAAATAAATAAATAAATAAATAAATCACGCAGCTCAGCTGGGATTGCCAGAGGCTTTTTAAAGGCATTTAAGAGGTTGTAGGGGGGAAAAATGCCTTTAAAAGCCTCTGGTAATCCCAGCTGAGTTGCCTGATCCTCAGAGGCTTCTAAAAGCATTTTTTTCTGCAACCTCTTAAGGTTGTAGAAAAAATGCTTTTAAAAGTAAAAAACAACAACAAAAAAAAGCCTCTGATGAAGTTGGCGGGGTAAGTGAGCGGCGACCGGGCCGGGGACCGGTTCGGGGGCATGGCCAGCCAATGTTATTACCGGTTCTCCGAACTACTACAATTTTTTACTACTGGTTCTTGTGAACCGGTGCAAACCGGGAGCCACTAAACCAGGATGATGAGGGGCCTGGAGAATAAAACATACGATGAACGGTTGCAGGAACTGGGCATGGCTGATCTAGGGAAGAGAAGGACCAGGGGAGACAGGAGAGCATCTTCCAATATTTGAGGGGCTGCCCCAGAGAGGAGGAAGGGGGTCAGGCTATTTTCCAAAGCAAAAGGAAGGAAGGAAGGAAGGAAGGAGGGAGGGAGGGAGGGAGGGAGGGAAGGAAGGTGGAAGGGAGGGAAAGAAAGAAAGAGAGAGAGAGAGAGAGAAAGAAAGAAAGAAAGAAAGAAAGAAAGAAAGAAAGAAAGAAAGAAAGAAAGAAAGAAAGACAGACATCTGAATGAACCATAGATGGACAGAAGACATGGCTGATCTAGGGAAGAGAAGGACCAGGGGAGACAGGAGAGCATCTTCCAATATTTGAGGGGCTGCCCCAGAGAGGAGGAAGGGGGTCCAGCTATTTTCCAAAGCAAAAGGAAGGAAGGAAGGAAGGAAGGAGGGAGGGAGGGAAGGAAGGTGGAAGGGAGGGAAAGAGAGAGAGAGAGAGAGAGAGAAAGAGAGAGAAAGAAAGAAAGAAAGAAAGAAAGAAAGAAAGAAAGAAAGAAAGAAAGAAAGACATCTGAATGAACCATAGATGGACAGAAGACATGGCTAGTCTAGTGAAGAGAAGGACCAGGGGAGACAGGGGAGCATCTTCCAATATTTGAGGGGCTGCCACAGAGAGGAGGAAGGGGGTCAAGCTATTTTCCAAAGCAAAAGGAAGGAAGGAAGGAGGGAGGGAGGGAGGGAGAGAGGGAAGGAAGGTGGAAGGGAGGGAAAGAGAGAGAGAGAGAGAGAGAGAAAGAAAGAAAGAAAGAAAGAAAGAAAGAAAGAAAGAAAGAAAGAAAGAAAAGAAAGAAAAGAAAAGAAAAGAAAAGAAAAGAAAAGAAAGAAAGAAAGACATCTGAATGAACCATAGATGGACAGAAGACATGGCTAGTCTAGTGAAGAGAAGGACCAGGGGAGACAGGAGAGCATCTTCCAATATTTGAGGGGCTGCCCCAGAGAGGAGGAAGGGGGTCAAGCTGTTTTCCAAGGCACCCAAAGGCCAGACAAGGAACAATGAATGGGAACTGACCAAGGAGAGATTCAACCTGGAAATAAGGAGGAATTTTCTGACAGTGAGAAACAATCAACCTATGGAACAGAAGTTGTGGGAGCTTCATCACTGGAAGCTTTCAAGAAGAGACTGGACTGCCCTCTGTCAGAAATTAGGGTAGGGTCTCCTCCTTGGGCAGGGGGTCAGACTAGATGACCTCCAAGGTCCCTTCCAACAATCTGTTAAATCTGTTAAATGAAATGCATCCCATTAGTAGCAAAGTAAAAAATAAGCAATTACTGCCTCTGATCTAAAACAAAACTGCAAGTCCGCCTTTTCTCATCTCATTCCCCAGCCCAATTGTTTTATTTTAGGATGGGAAGGAGATACTCACTGAGGTTGGTTTTCACGATGCTTAATCTTCCCAAATCTCCAGCATCCTTTGCGGGGATCTTCAGCCATTGTTTTCCACCTGAACTTTGGCCCCCAACCCCAACACAACCACTCTGCGGCACGTCGGAAGAGCAGCGTTTCTACGCAGGGTAGCGAAGCCTCAAGTATCTCTGCCGGCCAGGATGTTTGCTACCATTATAAGCCTGAAAAGGAGGAAGTGGTCGGAGTTCTCAGGCTCGAGAAGACAAATTAGATCAGGCACCACAACTGTGAGATGTGGGCATTTCTTCAGTTCAGGTTTCAATTCGGAGGAACCGAGAACGATTTCTGACCTTTGTGCGTTTAACCCCTGTGTCTAAAGCAGAAAAACGGTGTCCCAATGCTTGTATGACGAAATTTCTTCACGAGCTAGAGGTCATCTAGTCCAACCCCCTGCTCAAGCAGGAGACCCTATACCATTTCAGACAGGTGGCTGTCCAATCTCTTCTTGAAAACTTCCAGTGTTGGAGCATTCACAACTTCTGGTGGCAAGTCGTTCCACTGATTAATTGTTCTCACCGTCAGGAAATTTCTCCTTAGTTCCAAGTTACTTCTCTCCTTAGTTCCAAGTTGCTTCTCTCCTTGATTCATTTCCATCTGTTGCATCTTGTCCTGCCTTCAGGGGCTTTGGAGTACAAGTGACCTCCCCCTCCTCTTTGGAGTGACCTCCCCCTCCTCTTTGGGGCAGCGCCTCAAATATTGGAACACTGCTCTCATGTCACCCACAAGACGATCTTATGCTCTCAACCTCTCCAGTCACCAGCTTGGCTGCATACTTTTGAAACAACCATGTTAGAGGTGTGGAAGGCATTGGAGCAGTGGTGGGTTCCTCCCGGTTCGGCCGAGCCGGTAGCGGTGACGATATGACGTCACCGAACCGGTTCTCCCCCCCCCACCCTCCCACCCACCCCCCACATTATTCTTACCTTTTATTTGGTCCCACCCCCAATCTATTGTTGCCTCCTGAGTCCCAGCTGATGACTAGAGGGAAAAAAACCTGTTTAAACTCTTGCCGGGGGGCTTCAAAGGGCCGCCCTACAGCTGATCAGTGTTAAAAGCAAACAAATGAGTCGGGTCGTAAGTGCGAGGACTGGTTGTAAGTGCGAGGACCCTCCAGAAATGACTCTGACCAGCTAGCCACGCCCACCTAGTCACATGACCTCCAAGCCACACCCACAAAATAAGCCACGCCCACAGAACCGGTAGTAAAAAAAATTAGAACCCACGCCTGCATTGGAGATTGTAGAACGTAGAGTATTAGAGCTGGAAGGGACGACCTCAGAAGTCCTCTAGTCCAACCCCATTCTCAGGCAGGAGACCCTATGCCATTGCAGACAGTTGGCTGTCCAGTCTCTTCTTCAAAACCTCCAGTGATGGAGCACCCACGACTTCTGGTGGCAAGCAGTTCCACTGATTAATTGTCCTCCTTAGTTCCAGGTTGCTTCTCTCCTTGATTAGTTTCCATCCGTTACTTCTTGTTCAGGTGCTTTAGAGAATAGCTTGATCCCTTCTTCTCTGTGGCAACCCCTCAGATACTGGAAGACTATCATTTATTTATTTTATTTTATTTTATTCAATTTGTATACCGCCCTTCTCCTAGTGGACTCAGGGCGGTGCACAGCCAGAACTAAAACACATACCAATACAAAATTTAAAATTATTAAAAGAATTACATACTTTGGCCCAAATTTAAAACAATTCAAATTAAAACCCATTGACAAATTAAAAGCTAAAAAACTAAAAAACTAAAAAGGGGGGAAGGGGTCACACCAGCCCTGCTTGATGGAAAAGAAAAGTTTTCAGGGCACGGCGAAAGACCCGGAGATCCAATATCCTTCGTATCTCCGGGGGCAAATCGTTCCAGAGGGCAGGAGCTGCCACAGAGAAGGCTCTCCCCCTGGGGGTCGCCAGCCGACATTGCCTGGCTGACGGCACCCTGAGGAGTCCCTCTCTGTGGGAGAGTACTGGTCGGTGGGAGGCTATCGGCGGCAGAAGGTGGTCCCGCAAATACCCAGGTCCTATGCCATGGAGGGCTTTAAAGGTGGTAACCAACACCTTGAAGCGCACCCGGAAGACCACTGGAAGCCAATGCAGCTCGCGCAGGAGAGGCGTCACATGGGAGCGCCCTCTTGCTCCCATAATCCCCCGCACGGCCGCACTCTGCACCAGTTGGAGCCTCCGGGTGCTCCTCAAGGGGAGCCCCATGTAGAGAGCATTGCAGTAGTCCAGGTGGGAAGTGTCACCCCTAGTCCTTCTTTTCATTAGATTAGACAACATCACTTCCCGCAACTGTTCTTCATATGTTTTCGTCTCCAGACCAAACTGTCTCTTCTGGTGATTTCTCAACCCCACTTAAATCCAAGCCTGTTTAAGCTTTTCCAAATGAGCCTGCTGCTGCCCCCTACAAATAGCCCTCGACTTATGACCAGAATTGGAGCCAGGTAGGAGGTCGTTTAAGTGCACTGTGCTCAGTTTCACGAAGTTTTTTTTTTTGTCCGTTCTTAAGCAAATCACCGCGGTTCTTTAGTGAATCATGCAGTCATTAAGCAAAAGTTTCACCCACTGATTTTACTTGTCCTAAATGCATGCATGTCGGTTGCCATGTAGCCGGATTGTGACCATGGAGATGCTACAACAGTCGTAAGTGCGAGGACTCGTCATAAATCCCTATTTTTTTTTCACTGGCATTGGAATGTGGAACTGTCGCTAAATGAATGGTTGTAAGTTGAGGATAAACTGTAAGTTAGTGACTTTACAAAATTTGATCCACGTGTTTCTTTGGGCACAATGTCTTCTGGACCGGAGAAAGGCTGTGGGTATAATTTACTTGGACTTCAGTAAGGCATTTGATAAAGTAGACCACAACCTATTACTTGATAAGGTAGAAAAATGTGGGTTAGTCATACTCCACTCCGTATCAAAGATGCAGCTGTAGAGGTGGTCAACAGTATTAAGTATCTGGGCATGTGGATAACCAACAATCTGAACTGGTCTCTCCACATGTCATCCTTAGTGAAGCATGCAAACCAGCCTCTGCATTTCCTGCATCGGATGAAGAGAGCACATCTTTCTCCTATCCTGGCCACTTTTTACAGAGGCACGATCCAGAGCATTTTAACAAACAACATCCCTGTTTGGTTTGGGGGCAGCAGTGCCTCAGATAGAAAGTCCCTACAGAGAGTGGTGAGGACAGTGGAGAAGATTATAGGAAGTTCACTTCCTGTCATTCAGGATATTGCTTATAAGCGCTATGTGCTGAGAGCTCAAAGCATTGTCAGAGATGCCACAACCCACTTCACGGTCTGTTTCTGTTGCTCCTCTCTGGGAGGAGGTTTCGAAGTATTTCTAGCAGGACTTCCAGATTCTGTAACAGCTTCGTTTCCTAGGCCATCCGTCTGGTAAAGTCACAAGATTCATTTCTCTCGCCATGTACATGTAAACATCCGAACTAGACTGTGTTATTTCTCTGTATCATATATGTGTGTGTATGTATGCATATATATATATACATATAGTGTATATATATATATATATATATATATATATATATATACATACACACTAGCTGAATACTCGGGCTTGATAAATTGATACTTACAGCTTGAAAATTAACGAGTAGTTACGATCGGCCTCACAGAAGCCTCCCCTATCCTATTCCCTTCTCTCCCTCAGCCTTGCCCCACAGAGGCCTCTCCTCTCCTCTCCTCTCCCTCAGCCTTGCCCCACAGAAGCCTCCCCTATCCTATCCCCTGCTTGCTGCTGCGAAAGTAAAACTGAAACTGAAACTCCTCTCCTCTGCTTGTGTTTTGCATTTGGAACAGATTTCTTTTTAGGTGGGGAGGGGGAGTAGAACTCCTTAGCATCTGAGTGTGTTAATAATAATATAGGAAATACTAATGCTCTGATGGTCATTTCGAAAAGTCCTTTCTTAGCGAGTACCTAGAAGCCAAGAGGAACATATGTGGCAAATTTCAAGTTTGTAGGCTTTACGATTCTGGAGATTTTATGATGATGCATGAGTGGCATATAATTTTGTATTTATTTATTTATCGTCATGTTTATCTAGTGTATATTGGAGGTAGTGACCCTTTAAGAGCTGTATGCAATGATTTATAACTGGTTGACCAACCAGACTCAACGTGTAGTCCTCAATGGATCTGCATCTACATGGAGGGAGGTATGCAGTGGGGAACCCCAAGGCTTTGTTTTAGGCCTAGGACTCTTCAACATCTTCATCAATGACTTGGACGAGGGGATAGATGGGGAACTCGTCAAATCTGCAGATGATACCAAGCTGGCAGGAATAGCCAACACTCCAGAAGATAGGCTCAAGATACAGAAGGATCTGGAGAGACTTGAACATTGGGTGCTATCTAACAAAATGAAACTCAACAGTGAAAAAAGCAAGGTTCTACATTTAGGGAAGAAAAACAAAATGCACAGGTACAGTATAGGTGGCACCTTGCTCAATAGTAGCAACTGTGAGAGGGATCTTGGGAGTCCTAGTGGACAATTACTTAAATAGGAGCCAGCCGTGTGCAGCAGCTGCCAAAAAAGCCAACACAATCCTGGGCTGCATCAACAGAGGGATAGAATCAAGACCACATGAAGTGTTAATCCTACTTTATAAGGCCTTGGTAAGGCCACACTTGGAATATGGCATTCAGTTTTGGTCGCCACGATGGAAAAAAGATGTGGAGACTCTGGAAAGACTGCAGAGAAGAGCCACAAAGATGATGAGGGGGCTGGAGGCTAAAACCTATAAAGAACATTTGCTGGAATTGAGTATGTCTAGTTTAGCAAAAAGAAGGAATAGGGGTAAGGCACTGGTCACTTAGGACCGCCAAAATTGTCTCGGCAATGACTTGCGGATTGGAAAAATGAGGATATGCCAAGGAGCCAAGGAACAGAAAGGAGCCAAACGACATCATCAGAATTTTGAAGCCATCCACAACCAAATGCAGAACCTTCCTTGTCTTTGACCTCTTCTCGGCCCCCCGCCTGTTGTCCACTCTTTCAGGGGACAGTGAGCGTCTGGTTCTCCAGGTCAAATGCCAAGAACGAAGGTCTCCTGATGCTTCTGCAGAATTTTGAGGTACTTCCTTTTGGTTCTTCTTTCTTTCCAAAGAGCGATGACTTCCTCCTTCAGTTGGCTGAAGTGGCTTTTCTACACACGAAGCTTGGCTCCACATCATCCAGACTCAGGAGGGACTTTTCAAATATTGACACAAGGTTCCTGCCTCGCTTCAGGGTCCTTCTTCTTCTTTGAAGAAAGCCGCTTGGCTGGGGATCTAATGGTGACCTCCTTATGTATAGAATATAGAATAACAGAGTTGGAAGGGACCTTGGAGGTCTTCTAGTCCAATCCCCTGCCCAGGCAGGAAATCCTACACCACTTCAGACCAATGGTTATCCAACATCTTCTTAAAAATTTCCAGTGTTGGAGCATTCACAACTTCTGGAGGCAAGTTGTTCCACTGGTTAATTGTTCTAATTGTCAGGAAATTTCTCCTTAGTTCTAAGTTGCTTCTCTCCTTGATTAGTTTCTATCCATTGCTTCTTGTCCTGCCCTCAGGTGCTTTGGAGAATAGCTTGACTCCCTCTTCTTTGGGGCAGCCCCTGAGATATTGGAACATTGCTATCATGTCTCTCTTAGTCCTTCTCTTCATTAGACTAGACATTCCCAGTTTCTGCAACCCTTCTTCATATGTTTTAGCCTCCAGTCCCCTAATCCTCTTTCTTGCTCTTCTCTGCACTCTTTCTAGAGTCTCAATATCTTTTTTACATCGTGGCGACCAAAACTGGATGCAATATTCCAAGTGTGGCCTTACCAAGGCATTATAAAGTGGTATTAACACTTCACGTGATCTTGATTCTCTCCCTCTGTTTATGCAGCCCAGAACTGTGTTGGCTTTTTTGGCAACTGCTGCACATGGCTGGCTCATATCTAAATGGTTGTCCACTAGATCCTTGTGGAGATCTTCGCGGCCTTTCTCCAGTCGCTTGTTCTGCAGCTCTAATTCTTGGATCGCCATGTAGGCAGGGTCCAACAGCTTCTCCGTTGTCTTCCTCAGTTTTCTGAAGGTCTTCCATGGTGGCCTGGTGAAGATGGGTCTTCTGCTGATTTTTTTTTTTTTTTAATTTGATTTATATGCCGCCCTTCTCCGGAGACTCAGGGTGGCTTACAATGCGTTAAGCAATAGCCTTCATCCTTTTGTGTATTTATACAAAGTCAACTTATTGCCCCCACAAACTGGGTCCTCAATTTACCCACCTTAGAAAGGATGGAAGGCTGAGTCAACCTTGAGCCTGGCGAGATTCGATCTTACTTTAATTGCAGACAGCTGGTGTTAAATTACAGTGCTTCTGTCTGTTGAGCTATCCAGGCTCTCTGATTTGATGTGGAGACTCTGGAAAGAGTGCAGAGAAGAGCAAAAAGAGGATTAGGGGACTGGAGGCTGTTAATCTGTCATCTGTTAAATCATTTATCTAAACCATTGAGGAAGATATTTGAAGAGTCCAGAAAGGGACGCAACTGGCGAATCAGGCGGACCTGATAAAAAGCCCCCCTGGCCACGGCCATCATATGCTCTTCTAAAGACAGCTGTGCATCCAGGAGGACGCCCAAGTTGCGAGCCCTATCCGTGGGGGCCAATAACTTGCCCCCAATAGCCAGCGATGGCACCAGCTGGCTATATCGGGACGCCAGAAGCCACAGCCACTCGGTCTTGGAAGGGTTGAGATGAAGCCTGTTACTCCCCATCCAGATCCACATGGCCTCCAGGCACTGGGACATCACTTCAAGGGCATCCTTGGGATGGCCTGGGGTGGAGATGTACAGCTGAGTGTCATCAGCGTACTGATGGAACTCCACCCCAAAGCCATGGATGATCTCACCCAGTGGCTTCACATAAATGTTGAACAGAAGGGGTGAGAGGACCGACCCCTGAGGCACCCCACAAACAAGGCGCCTCGGGGTCGACCTCTGCCCCCCTGCCAACACCAACTGCGACCGGTTGGAGAGATAGGAGGAGAACTACCGCAGGACGGTGCCCCCCACTCCCAACCCCTCCAACCGGCGCAGCAGGATACCATGGTTGATGGTATCAAAAGCCGCTGAGAGATCTAACAGGACCAGGATAGAGGAACAACCCCTATCCCGAGCCCTCCAGAGATCATCCACCAACGCGACCAATGCCGTTTCCGTGCTGTGCCCAGGCCTGAAGCCGGACTGGAGCGGATCCAGATAGACAGCTTCATCCAGGTACCCAGGAAGCTGTTGCGCCACCACACTCTTGACAACCTTCGCCAAGAAGGGAAGGTTGGAGACCTGACGATAGTTAGCCAAAACAGCCGGATCCAGAGCAGGCTTCTTGAGGAGGGGACTCACCACCGCCTCTTTCAAGGCGGATGGCAAGACACCCTCACTCAATTAGCTATGTACAATAGCAATCCTATGGTAGATCTATACAATTTGTTGTCATTAAAGGGTTCAGACTCATCATACATACTTTTCAGAAAGTCTGGTTGCATGGGTGCATCACTGGGCTTCGCCTCTGACATATTGCATTTTGATAATAGTTCAACAATTTTTTCTTTTTGTGAAAGTCGGAATCCTTTATCAGTCTTAGTCATGTGGACTCCTAGGTACTTGTCGATTTTACCCAGTGATTTTAAGGAGAAGTGGCTCCCCAGTTCAGTGGCAAATTTATCACATTTGTCCTTGTGTCTGCCTATGTACAGAATATCATCCACATAGACAAGTATGCCCTCAAATGAGTCATTTTCTCTTTTTGTAAAAAAGCATTTGTCAGCTGAAGTGGCTGTAAAACCCATAGAGCTGAAGGCTTTGGCTAAGCAATCATATCATCTCTTGCCCGATTGCTTGAGTCCATACAAACTTTTATTCAGGAGCCAAGTGTTGCTTTCTCCTTCGTTGTATCCTGGTGGTGCTTTGACGTATATTTCTTTGTCCAATTCAGCATGGAGATATGCGGTCTGTACATCAAATTGGAATACTTCAAGTCCCAGAATAGTGGCTATTACCAGTGCACTTTTGACACTCTCATCTCTGACGGTAGGTGAGTAGGTGTCTGTGTAATCCTCTGGATACTTCTGGGCAAATCCTTGTGCGACCAGTCTCGCCTTGTACAGTGCTTTGTTGTTCTCCAGTGTTTTGATTCTGAACACCCATTTGGTTCCTATTAGTTTCTTGTTTTCTGGTACTTGGGCTGGTGAATACACACGTAGGTCCCTGAGGCTCTCCATTTCCCTTTCCGTGGCTAATTTCCACTTTTCTCTCTCTTCTTGGGGGAGGTTAAGTATGTCTTCATAGGAATTAGGTGTGGCGTAGTTGCTATGTATGGTCATGATGTAGTCTTCTATATGTAGGTGGGCTAGGTTAGGTTTTCTCTTATACAGCATTTCATATGGTGTTTTGTTAATGGAACTTGACCATAACCTGTTTAGTGTGTAGTTAGAATAATGCAGTGCCTCCGACCAAAAAGACTGTCCCATCCCTGCATCCTCCAAAACGCACTTTTTTATTGTTATTATTATTATTATTATTATTATTATTATTATTATTATTATTATTATTATTATTATTAATTTAATTTCTCCCAGAAGGGACTCAGGGTGGTGAACAGCCAAAATTAAAAAACATACAAATACAAAAGTTAAGATAATTAAAAAAGAATTAAATCACTAGCTTCCCCATTTAAAACCCTCAAATCCATAAAATTTAAAATCCCAATTTAAAAAACCATTTAGGCTCCATTGTTTGGAGCATCTGTTCTTTCTTTCTACGACCCCATTCTGGAATGGTGAAAAAGGCGAAGAGGAGTAATGCACTATACCCTGCTCCCTTAACCATCTTGTGAACTCTTTAGCCATAAATTCTGACCCCCTGTCGGTCATTATTTGTTTTATTTTTGTGTTGTGCTGTAGCTCTATCCTTTTGTGGAACTCTTTGAATCTTTGAGATACCTCGTTCTTGTGTCTAAGTGAGTAGACACATCCATATCTGCTGTAATCATCCACAATAGTTAGGAAGAACCTTTTTCTATGCCTGATAGATGGTCTCAATGGCCTTACCAAGTCCATATGTATCAGTTGGAAGGGAGACTCGGTGGTTCATTCTGACCTTTTTGGCCTTGCTTTAACCTTAATCTTTGAGCGCTTACAAACTGAACACTCTAAAGAGTTTTCACAGTTTTTTACTTTAAGGCCTTCAGTACATTCTAGCATTTTCTTTACAACAGGGAAGCTAATGTGTCCCAGCCTCCTGTGGAGGAGGTGGGCACAGTTATCATGCATTGGTTTTCCAATAGACACAATGTTTTTACCAGATGGTTTACAGTCGGTTACCTTCTGGTGTACCCCCTCTATCTCAGTGTTTCCTTTTTCCCCATTGTCTGTGCTTGTGTTAATGCTTCCTTCATTGCCCATGCCAGGTGTGAAGTAGGGCAGGCCCTCTCGTATGGTTACCTCCCCTATCTTATTTCCTTGCTTAAGTACATAGGCCTTCCCTTCCCTGAACACTATTTCACTGCCTGTGTCTTGTGTGAGCTTGGTGGTAGCTAATACGTTGTAGGGTATCTTAGGTACATACAATACCCCCTCTATTTCTCCAATTTGCGAGATGTGCACGTTCCCCTTCCCTACTACTTGAACACTACTCTGATTGGCTACTTTTAACTTGAAGTCTGTCTCAGTGAGTGAACTGAATAGTTTCGGGTTACACGTTGTGTGGTTTGTGGCTCCTGAATCTAAGAGCCACATGTTCTTCTTTATCTTTTGTTTGACATCTGAATTATCACATCTAAAGCCATACATGGAGCCTGGGTTGCTGTCCCTAGAACTATCCCTGCGCTCGTGGTGTCTTCTGGGATTGGGGGACCATCCACACCCTCTCTCTTTGAAAGGCCTACGTTCTGGTGACCGCCTCCCTCTGCTATCGTTGTATCCCCTATCCCTGTTGTTCTTGGGGCAGTCCCTCTTTAAGTGGTTCCTGGATCCACACGAGAAACATTCTGGGGTGTTCCTTGTCCTATCCTGAAATTCAACGTTCTTTATGGGTCTGGGGTCCCTCCTGGATAGGTGGCGGTCCCTCCTTAGGCTGTCTTCAGCTATGAGCCTATTTGTGAGTGTGCCTAGTGATAGATGCTCTATGCTGAGACTATCCAATTGAGTCACGAAATTGTCCCAGCAGCTATCTAATGAGTTGATAATGATACTCATCATACTTTCCTCGGTGATTATCTCTCCTCTTTGCATAAAGGTGTTATATGGGAGTGACATGGCGCTCCCATATAACACCTCTCCTGGGCGAGCTGCACTGGCTCCCGGTGGTCTTCCGGGTGCGCTTCAAGGTGTTGGTTCTCACCTTTAAAGCGCTCCATGGCTTAGGGCCAGGGTATTTACGAGACCGCCTGCTGCTACCGATAACCTCCCACCGGCCAATACGCTCTCACAGAGAGGGCCTCCTCAGGGTGCCGTCGGTCAAGCAATGTCGGCTGGCAGCCCCCAGGGGGAGAGCCTTCTCTGTGGGAGCACCCGCCCTCTGGAACGAGCTACCTCCTGGAATACGGCTGATTCCGGATCTCCGCACTTTCCGTAAGGCCCTGAAGATGTTTTTATTTCAGCAAGCCGGCCTGGCCTGAATAGGTTTTATGGGTTAGTTTTTTAATTGTATTGCTAGGGGTTTTAAATTGGGGGTGGCCGTTTAATTTAATTTATTTTTAATTATTTTAACTTTTATATTGTATGTTATTTTAATTCTCGGCTGTTCACCGCCCTGAGTCCCTTCGGGGAGAAGGGTGGGATATAAATTTAATAAATAATAATAATAATAATAATAATAATAATAATAAGCTCAGCCCTGGTTGCATTCAATTTTAATATATGTTCGCTCATGAGAACCCCTGGTCTGAGTCTGGCGGAGTGGAATTCCCTAGATATTCTTGTTGTTGTGGCTCTACTCTGACTATAGAACAAACTGTATAATTTTTGCATGACTTCAAACACAGTTAAGTTGTTACCAATAGTAGGATACATAGTGGGAGGAATTGTTGTTAACAGTATATAAAAAGCTTTGTGGTGAACACAGTCAATTTCTAATGACCAAGGCCTTTTTGGAGGTCTATTAACTAGAAAGAGCGCATTTTCTTTCATAAAAGCAACTTGTAACTGTTGGCTCCACTCTATGAGGTTTCCTCCATCTATCTGTAATTTTGGTAGATTAATAGGTATTGTCCCAGAATTGTTAGAGTAGTTACTTACTGGAGGTAGCTGTCCATGGTCCAGGGTATGGTTAAACTCACAGTAAGGCAATGGGATGTTTGATGCTAGTCTGAACGGACTTATCTCTATGTTCCTTACTTCTCTTGTTACAGGTGGCGACTGAGCATGCACGAAGCTCATTTCGCGCTGGAGGCCGTCGGATGAGGAGCTCGCTGCTGTGGCTCCCAGGCCTAGGCCTAGGCCTGCCGGTGGGAGGCTGAACTCACCCCTGGTGAGTCCGGAGTATTCTCTGGACAGTGGGCACCACTGCTGGGTGGCTGGATCCCCGGAGAAGAATGGGAGAAGGTGAGGAGGCGAAGCAGTCGCAGGTCGAGGACCTCTGAAGCTCGGTGGCGCGGCAGCGGCCGTAAGTCAAGGATCTCCAAGGCATGGTGGGGCGGTGGCGGTGATTGCAGCAGCAGCGATGACGGTGGACCCTGGTCCGTGTTTGTTGGTCTCCGGGCGAGTAGGGAAGCCTGGCGGAGGTTGTGGAGCTGGTAAGTAACTAGTTTGCCTTTCTACTCTCGGGTCTCGGATCGTTGGTGCATTGGGTGGTGAGTTCGAATTCTGCAGTTGATTGGTCCCGTAGATGGTCGTGTTTTGGTGCTCACTTTCGGGGCGTGTTGGTTCCCGGAGGGTTGGCTGAGTCGATGCTTCGACTCTGGTGGCCAACCCGTTGTCTTGTGTTTCGGAGTAGCTTGCGGCTTGCGCGGGAGGCTTGAATGTGGAGCCAAAGGCTGCCGCTGAAGTCTTTATTGCCTTGTCTATTTTGAGCTCAGTGGGTGAGCTCCTGTAGGTCTGGACTCTTTCTTCTAGGTTATTTTCGGGTTGTTCCCCATTTGTTTTGGGGTTCTCATTGTTTTGCGCCGTTTGGTTTGAATCTCGGCTCCCCATTGGCTGTTGGTCATCCCAAGATGGCCACCGGGAGCATGGCGCGAAAATGGAATTGACCATGTCCGGTGCTTCTGCCTGGGAATTCCTTTCCCTTACTGGACTGGCGGCTTCATGGTTTCGTTCCTGGGTGATCATCATGGTTATCACCATGGTTATCTAGGAGGCCTTGGAGTTTCGCGATGAGATCCACCTTGCTGATGGGCGCTTCCATCATCTTCAGTATGGTCGCCCTGAATTCATCTCTTTCTGGTGGCTCCTCTCTTTCGCAGTTGCTTGTTTCCTCTTGTGGTCTCTCGCTTCTGATGAGTGGGTTCGGATTGCAGTCCTGCTCACTCTCAGTCGTTGCGATTCTTGCTGTAGTGCCTTCAATTGCCTGTAGCTCTGCCATTTGCTTGGTGTAGGCTCTTGTGTTTCTCCTGTTTTCTGCTTCAGGATAAATTACTGATTCTGCCATTATTTTGAGTTATGGGCAACCATCCTCTGCTACCAGATTGTTGAGGAATGAATCTAGCCCAGTAACTCACAGGACAAGTAAATATGATTTTCTAATATCTTTTATTTCAGGCCTGCATTACTCCCAGGTCTGATCAGGTTAGCAGTTACTGACCTCTGGTCTTTCCTATACAGGTACACTTCTGGAACTACTGGATCTCTACGTGGTGGAAGTTCTTATACTCAGGAGGAGGAGCCAGAAGGTAAGATGTGGTTATGGGGATGATGGGATGTGTGGTCAGTTAACCCTTACAGGGCTGTGGACCTGTGGTAGTGAGACTGTTAGACATTTACCCTGACAGTGACTTTGGGTGGCAACTTCGCAATTGCTCTTCCTGAGAGAAGCCCCCCCCTTCCCTTCTCTCCCCACCCCACCCCCAACCAAAGAAGCCTCGGCTCCATTACAAAAATGTAAATTTTAAATGTAAATTTAAATGTAAATTTTAATTTGTTTTTTAAATTATTGGGTATTTAAAATTTGTCTCAGCCAAATTATTTAATTTGTTTTTATTCTATTTTAAATTTTTGTATTTATGTCTTTTATTCTGTGGCTGTTCACCGCCCTGAGTCCTTCGGGAGTAGGGCGGTATACAAATCCAATAAAATAAATAAATAAAATAAAATAAAAACCCCTGACACAGGCTTCTTCCTTGTGGACTTGCAATTTTCCTGCAGTGTGTGTCTGTGTATCTGTGTGTACAGCAGCAAACAAAAGCAGAAGGAAGAGAGATCAGCAACAAATTGTTGCAGGGATCTCAGCTCCGGCATGCCTTTCTGCCACCCCACCCAGTTTCCACCAGCACAAAAAATATTTCCAATCCATAAACTCAACCTAAACACTCTCGACCCTCATTTGAGAGGGGGAGGGAATTATGTAATTACAATTCTTTTTAAAAAAAACATTCCTGGGCAATTTGAAAATATCATAAACAAGCTTCCAAATCCATTATTTCTTAAAATGTGGTCTTAGGATGCCTGGCTGGGTGGCTGAATGGGTGGGAGGGGTCCCTTAAGACCCTTTCAGAGATCCGTCAACTCAGAATGATAGGTCAGCCCATATTGAAAAATAATCCAATATCAAAACCCCATCGGACAGCAGTGTCAATCTTAACACAAATATCCATCAATATAAATCTTAGGAACGAGATGCCGCTTTGGCATTCTCCGTAATGTATACAACTGGGAACGGGTGGGAGAATTAAATGGAAGAAGCGCTAATTCAAATAGACCCATTCTTACCCACCTGGCCCTGGAAAAGAGGAGAATGGGTTCGGCAGAAATCCAGCAGGTTCAGCCCCCATCCCTAAATAAATTTAAATGAAATCGCTGACTATTGGGGGCGAGACATTGGCCCCCACGGAGAGGGCGCGTAACTTGGGTGACCTCCTGGATGCACGGCTGTCTTTAGAAGAGCATATGACGGCCATGGCCAGGGGAGCTTTCTATCAGGTTCGCCTGATATGCCCCTTTCTGGATTGGGACTCCTTGTGCACAGTCACTCATGCCCTCGTTACTTCCCGCCTGGACTACTGCAACGCTCTCTACATGGGACTCCCCTTGAGGAGCACTCGGAGGCTCCAACTGGTGCAGAATGCAGCCGCGCGGGTACTTATGGGGGCGACATGGCGCTCCCACGTGACACCTCTCCTGCGTGAGCTGCATTGGCTTCCAGTGGTCTTCCGGGTGTGCTTCAAGGTATTGGTTCTCCTCTTCAAAGCGCTCCATGGCTTAGGGCCGGGTTATTTACGAGACCACCTTCTGCCACCAATAACCTCCCACCGGCCAATACGCTCCCACAGAGAGGGTCTCCTCAGGGTGCCGTCTGTCAGGCAATGTCGGCTGGCGACTCCCCGGGGAAGAGCCTTCTCTGTGGGGGCACCCGCCCTCTGGAATGAGCTACCCCCAGGGATACGACTGATCCCGGACCTCCGGACCTTCCGCCGGGCACTGAAGACTTTTTTATTTCAGCAAGCCAGGCTGGGTTAAAAAATTTTAATTGGTGAATTTTATGGGTAAGGGGTTTTAAATAGGGGGAAGCCAAAGATAAATTTAATTTTGTTTTATAGTATTTTAATGTTTATATTGTATGTTTTTAAATTTTGGCTGTTCACTGCCCCGAGTCCTTCGGGAGAGGGGGCAGTATAAAAATTTAATAAATAAATAAATAAATACATCCCAATAGCAGCAAAGCAAAAAATAAACAGCCTATTTTTCTGCCTAATTTTTCTGACTTACAGTTTCTAAAGTGAAAATGTAAGTCAGTGTTGATCCTGTCACCAAAGATGCCCTCTGCACATGCTCTAAAAGGCATCTCATTCATGAGCCAAATGGTCTTATTTTAAGGTTTGGAGAAGGTTGTTTGGATTATTAAGAAGATACTCACCGACAAGTTGATTCCCACGATGCCTAATTGCCCTCCAAAACTTTAGAATCCTTTGCAGGGATCTTCAGCGACCGAGTTTAGCAGGCGAATCTGAGAAATGGACGTGATTTTTGGTCTGTACAACCCTCCCCACAACCTCCCCACCGCAAGATGATTCGGTGGAGGCACGGAGGAAGAACAGAGGTTCCACCCAGCGCAGGGAAACCTGGAGTATCTCTGCCAGCTAGGATGTTGTAAACGTTACTGAGAAGGAGGTAGAGGAAACAGCCGGGAGTTCCCAGTGTCAGAAGACAAATAAGATCAGAAGGCCAAGCTGTCAGATGTGGGCATCGCTCTGTTGGAAGAAATATCCTTTCCTCCAAGTGGGAAAAAAGGCACTGGAAACACGGAGACTGTTACGTGTTTCCAAGGATCTAGCCCAATAACTCCAATGCAGGGTAAGTTTGATTCAAAAGGTATTTATTCACAACTTACTTATCTCTTACAGGTGAGCATCTGGAATGGCGCTGGACTCTTGGACAATACCTTATATACCTTGGAGGTGGAGTCAAGGTGAGGAGGAGTCAAGGGAAAGACTAGGTGGGATGGATGGGTATTTGCGAGACCGCCTTCTGCCCCCGATAGCGTCCCACCGACCAGTACACTCCCACAATGGGGACTCCTCAAGGTGCCGTCAGCCAGGCAATGTCGGATGGTGATCCCCAGGGGGAGGGCCTTCTCTGTGGCAGCACCTGCCCTCTGGAACGATTTGCCCCCGGAGATCCAAAGGATACCAGATCTCCGGGCCTTTCGCCGTGCTCTAAAAACTTTTCTTTTCCATCAAGCAGGGCTGGCGTGAAACCCACCCCCCCCTTTTTAGCTCTTTTTAGCTTTTTAAGTGCAAATTGGGTTTTAATTGGATTGTTTTAAATTGTGGGCCAAAGCTGTATAATTCTTTTAATTGATTTTTAATTTAATTTAATTTAATTTAATTTAATTTCCAATTTATATACCGCCCTTCTCCCTGAGGACTCAGGGCGGTGTACAGCCAAGATAAAAAACATAGAATACAAATATTAAAAAACATTTAAAAATATATATAAATTTTGGCCTGAAAGTTAAGAAATCACAAACTAATTAAAAGAATTTAAAAATTTCTTTTTAAGCCAACCCGGCTTGCTGGAAAAGATGGGTTTTAAGGGAACGACGGAAGGCATTGAGGTCATGGATTCTCCTTATCTCTGGGGGCAACTGATTCCAGAGGGTGGGAGCCCCCACCGAGAAGGCCCTCCCCCTGGGGGTCACCAGCCTACATTGTTTGGCTGATGGCACCCTGAGGAGGCCCTCTCTGTGGGAGCGCACGGGTCGCTGGGAGGTCGTCGGTAGCAGCAGGCGGTCTCGCAGATAGCTAGGCCCTATGCCATGGAGCGCTTTAAAGGTGATAACCAACACCTTGAAGCGCACCCGGAAGACCACCGGGACCCAGTGCAGCTCGCGCCGGAGCGGTGTTACATGGGAGCGCCATGTTGCTCCCATCACTACCCGCGCTGCTGCATTCTGGACCAGCTGGAGCCTCCGGGTGCTCTTCAAGGGGAGCCCCACGTAGAGAGCGTTGCAGTAGTCAAGGCGAGAGGTGACGAGGGCGTGAGTGATTGTGCACAAGGAATCCCGATCGAGAAAGGGCCGCAACTGGCGAATCAGGCGAACCTGATAAAAGGTCCCCCTGATAACAGCCATCAGATGTTCCTCCAAAGACAGCTGCCTATCCAGGAGGACTCCCAGATTGTGAGCCCTTTCAGTGGGGGCCAAAGACTCGCCCCCAATAGTCAGTGATGGAGTCAACTGACTATATCGGGATGCCGGGAGCCACGGCCACTCAGTTTTGGAAGGGTTGAGCTTGAGCCTGTTCCTCCCCATCCAGATCCGCACAGCCTCCAGGCACTGGGACATCACTTCAAGGGCATCGTTGGGGTGGCCTGGGGTGGAGATGTACAGCTGGGTGTCATCAGTGTACTGATGGTATCTCACCCCAAAGCCACGGATGATCTCACCCAGCGGCTTCACATAAATGTTGAACAGAAGGGGCGAGAGGACCAATCCCTGCAGCACTCCACAGATGAGAGGCCTCGAGGTTGACCTCTGCCCCCCTGCCAACACAAACTGCGACCGGTCAGAGAGAAAGGAGGAGAACCACCGCAACACAGTGCCTCCCATCCCCAACTCTTCCAGCCGGTGCAGCATGATACCATGGTCGATGGTATCAAAAGCCGCTGAGAGATCTAATAGGACCAGAACAGAGGAGCAACCCCTGTCCCGAGCCCTCCAGAGATCATCCACCAACGCGACCAATACCGCGTTTTAAATTTTGTATTGGTATGTTTTTTATTCTTGGCTGTGCACAGCCCTGAGTCCAATAGGAGAAGGGTGGTATATAAATTGAATTAATAATATATAATAATAAAATAGTGTTAACCCTTGCCCTGCCATGGGTGCACAGTGTTAGGCATTTGTATGTAACAAATCCCCCTCTAAATGCCTAACAGTTGGAGATGTGTGTGTGTTGCATATGTACACCTAATTTCGAAGTTAGATAAGCGTGTTGTTTGTTCTGTAAGGGTTTGGTCAGGATGTCCGCAATTTGTTCAACAGTCTCACAGGGTATGGCTTTGAGGAAGCCAATGTTTGATAATTGCCTAATGTGTTTGTGTTTGACATCTATATGTCTTGATCTTTGACCCACAGCGTCTGCCATGGATATGTCTATAGCCGCTTTATTGTCTTCATGTATAATTATTGGGTAGGCTGGTTCAGTCCAGATATTGGAAAGCAGATCATCGAACCATGTTAAGTTGTTGGCTGCTTTTGACAGACAGATGTACTCTGCTTTCTGCTGTGGATGTAGCTACCAAATTTTGCTTTCCGGTATACCAATGCACCGGACAGTTGTTGATGAAGAATATATAGCCAGAGGTACTTTTCCTGCTCTTCGTGTCCCCAGCCCAGTCAGCATCCGCATAACAGGTTAGGATAGGTTCTCTGGAGTTTACTGGTTCTAGACATAGGCAAGCATCTACGCTGTACTTTAGGTACCTGAGTATTTGTTTCGCACCCTCCCAGTGATATGTTTTTGGTTCGCTGACATGCCTAGACAGAAGGTTGACTGCTAGGATGATGTCTGGCCTTGTCCATTTAGCTATATATAATAGGGATATATAGTTGATATATATAGTATACCCAAGTTGCGAACCCTCTCCATGGGGGCCAATGACTCGCCCCCAATAGTCAGTGATGGCACCAACTGACTATATCGGGATGTCGGAAACCACAGCCACTCGGTCTTGGATGGGTTGAGCCTGAGTCTGTTTCTCCCCATCCAGATCCGCACGGCCTCCAGGCACCGGGACATCACTTCAAGGGCATCATTGGGGTGGTCCGGGGTGGAGATGGAGAGCTGAGTGTCATCAGCGTACTGATGGTACTTCACTCCGAAACCACGGATGATCTCACCCAGCGGCTTCACATAAATGTTGAACAGAAGGGGCGAGAGGACCGACCCTTGTGGCACCCCACATACAAGGGGCCTCGGGGTCGACCTCTGCCCCTCTATCAACACGGACTGTGACCGGTCAGAGAGAAAGGAGGAGAACCACCATAGGACGGTGCCCCCCACCCCTAACTCCTCTAGCCAGTGCAGCATGATACCAGGGTCAATGGTATCAAAAGCCGCTGAGCGGTCTAATAGGACTAGGACAGAGGAACAACCCCTGTCCCGAGCCCTCCAGAGATCATCAACCAATGCGACCAATGCCGTTTCCGTGCTGTACCCAGGCCTGAAGCCTGACTGGAACGGATCCAGATACGACGATTCATCCAGGTACTGGGGGAGCTGTCACGCTACCACATTCTCAACAACCTTCGCAATGAAGTGAAGGTTGGAGAGTGGATGATAATTTGCCAACACTGCTGGGTTCTTGAGGAGAGGCCTCACCACCGCCTCTTTCAAGGCGGCCGGCAGGACACCCTTGCTCAAAGAAGCGTTAATAATCCCCTGGAGCCAGCCTCCTGTAACCTCCCGGGAAGCCAGCACCAACCAGGAGGGACACGGGTCCAATAAACATGTGGTCGCATTCAGCCGTCCCAAGATCCTGTCCACGTCCTCGGGAGCCACAGGATCGAACTCCTCCCAGATAACACTCTCAAGGCCTGCCTCATTCATCTCGTCTGAACTAACCCAGTCGGCGGCCAAGTCTTCCCGAATCTGAGTTATTTTATCATCCAGACACTGTACAAAATCCTCAGCTCGGCCCTCTTCAGCCAGCTCTGGCCTCCTCCCCGACAGGTTCTCCCCCAAACCCACTGAGCCCACCCCCTCCCAGAAACCTTTAAAACCTTATCTAAAAATTTCCCCAAAAAACCCCACAACCCCCTCCTCGCCGCATGCCACCTCTCAGGATTCCAAAATCCGTCATCAAGGTAGGCCCTCGATAGTGAGGAGGGCCAAACCTACGAGAGGGGGGAATCTCGCAGCGCAAGCAGGTCAGCAGCCGTAAACATCGCACAAAACAGAGGTGGAGAGTCAACTGGTCAGGGCTTCACCAGATAGTCCAATAATACTGGGTCAAAGTAGATCTTCATATCAGGAGCTGGTTCACTGCCCTCTCACGGCAGTGAAAGGGGCCAGTGGCATCCCCCCCACGTCTGGAGGATAATTATCCCAGTCACCCTCTCACAGTGACTGGGCCAGATGACACCGACAATGAAGTCACAATAGTCCATCCTTTCATCTGGCGGATGACAAACAGCCCCCTCAGCACCTGCACACCGTTTTGCCCAGTTCTCCTCCAGTTTGGGGTCGCACAAGAAGCCAGCAGTTTGTAAAGTTATTAAAGACAATGGTGATAATTCCACAGGCACAAGTTCTTCCCTGGGGTGAGAGTAGGGATAGCAGACAAAGAACCCAGTCCAAGTCCAAGGGTGGGTGGCCATCAAAGGCCAACACCCACCCATACCTGGGGGAAGAAGAGGGGGAGGAGAAGCCACCCGAGGCGACCAATAGAGCCCTGGTCAGCCTCCCGCCTCTCCTGCCCCAAATCTCCCCAAATCCCCAGTCTCAGCACTGATGACAAAAAACCCGGATAATAGGGGTCATGGCTCAAAAAAGAGCAGATGGTAATCCTGAGGGCAAGGCTGTCTGTATTCCCCCAGCCACCTACTGCAAGCTCTTTCTTCAGCCGGATGATCCGTGGCAGCCATTGCCTTCCACCGCCGCCGCCACTGCCGCCGTCGCCGGCTCGCAACCAGCACCCTGGGCTCCCCATGGCACCTCCAGGACCCCCAAAAAACATCCAGAGAGCGTCCCAGAGATCCCTGAGGGGCAAGGGGGATGAAGGGCACCTCCAAGCCGCCGCCGCCGCACAGAAACGCCGACCGCCACCGAACGCTCCAGCCTCCACTCCTCCCGGTGCTGACAAGCCGGAAACAGCTGTTTCAGCAGGCCGTTGCCCCATCTCCCGTGGCGGCATCAAACAGCGAGTCCTGCCCTGCCATGGTATTCCGGAGGGCGAAAAAGCCCTCAGCAGGGAGGGCGAGCATTCCCCTCATCAGGAGTGGAGCCAGAGATAGTTAAAAGGGCTCCCGAAGACCCCTGACACCAGCAACCTCTCCATCTCCTCAGCGGAGCTCAGCCGACCGCCACCATCCTGGGACAAGCCGGAAGTTTTGCGTGGAGATAGGCGGTCTCTACGTCAAATTGGTATACTTCGAGGCCTAGAATGGATGCTATTACCAGAGCACTCTTGACGCTTTCGGCCCTAACTGTGGGTGAGTAAGTGTCTGTATAGTCATCAGGGTATTTCTGTGCAAACCCCTGAGCTACTAGTCTGGCTTTATATAGAGTCTTGTTGTCCTCTAGTTCCTTGATTTTAAAGACCCATTACGTCCCAATGGGTGCTTTGTCGGTTGGGGCCTTAGAGGGAGTATATACATTTAGTTCTCTCAAGCTGGCCATCTCCTTCTCCATGGCTTGTTCCCACCTAATCCTTTCTTCCTGTGGCAGTCTGAGCACCTCTTCGTATGAGTTGGGTGTTGTCTTGTTTGTGTGTATTGATAGGATGTAATCCTCAAATCTTTTTGGGGTCTTATTTCTGTTGGATCTAATGGGTCGGTTTGGTTGTGTCTCTGTGTCATGCATGTAAATTAAAAAATTTAAATTTTTTAAATGTTTAATTGGTTTGTGGTTTTTTAAATTTTGGGTCAAATTTATATAGATTTTAATTGTTTTTAATATTTGTATTTCATGTTTTTAATTCTGGCTGTGCACCGCCCTGAGTCCTCAGGGAGAAGGGCGGTATATAAATTGAAAAATAAAATAAAAAATAAAAAATAAAATGTATCTGGCTTCCCTTTTTGTCAGTGTGTCTATCTTTATGATGGGATGGTCCTCTTTCCACTCTTTGGTAGTTACCCCCTGGTGTCTAGGTTTGTGTCTCTCGTGTGTTTTGGTTTCTACTGTGTCTTGCTTATCCTCATCCCTTACATTGTTTGTGATTTCCTGCCTGGGGAATACTTCATTGAGGTGTATTTTTGACCAATTGGTGTTTTTGTGAAACACCGCTGTCCTGGATATGATAAATTTATTGTCTTTGTCTATGAATCTGTATCCTTTTGTCCCAGATTCATACCCCATGAATTTCAATCTTCTCGAGACTTTGTCGCCCTTGCGTCTCACTGTTTTGGGATATGCACGTCTGCTGTGACCCCAAATATGTGTAGATGCGCTATTTGGGGTTTTCTGCTGTACATTATTTCATAAGGGGTCTTACCTACTACACTAGACCACAGTCTGTTTAGGGTATAGTTAGAGTACGTGAGTGCCTCAGCCCAGAAAGACTGCCCTAGCCCTGCGTCTTCTAACACGCACCTCATCATAGTCTGCAAGACGCCATTTTTTCATTCCACTACTCCGTTCTGAAATGCGGAAAATGGCAAAGAAGTAAAATGCAATACCCCATGCGCCTTTAACCAATTCGAAATATCCCTTGATAGGAATTCAGACCCTCTATCCGTCATTATTTGTTTTATTTTAGTGTTGTGTTGTGTTTCTACCCTTTTGTAAAACTCTCTAAACTTCTGGAATACTTCATTTTTATGGTTGAGCGTATACACAAACCCATAATGACTGAAATCCTCCACTATGGTCAAGAAGAACTTTTTTTGTATTTTATAGAGGGCTTCATGGGGCCCACTAAGTCCATATGTACTAAATGGAAAATGGAGTTGGTGGTGTGTGTGGCCTTCTTTGGTTTGGGTTTGGTCTTGAGTTTGGAACATTTGCACACGGAACACTCGAGGTAGTTTTTATAGCTCTTTACTTGCAAACCATTGGAACAGTCGATCATTTTTTGAATGACTGGAAAGCTAGCATGACCCAACTTCCTGTGAAGTAAGTGGGCACAGTTATCATGTATAGGCTTGCCAATAGACAGTTTCCCCTTGTGTGTTGTATCGTGAGTGTGTTCATCTTTTGTGGCGTCGTCTGTCTTATCCCCCTCTACCTCTTCAGAGGCATCCATCTCGCTTTCTTTGCTTTCTAGGTGAGCATTTATGCTTGATTGGCAATCCCCTTCGGGTTGGAGGTATGTTAGCCCCCCATTGATAATGATCTTGCCAATGTCCTTCTTGTTCTTGGTCATATAAACCTTTCCTCCCTTCAACGTAGTCTCGATACCCATATCCTTGCTTAGTTTAAGTGTGGCTAATATGTTGTGTGGTATTTCGGGTATGAGTAATACCCCCTCTATTTTGCCTATTCCATTTATGTATGTGTCTCCCTTTCCAGTCACTAGGACCCTATCCTGGTTTGCTACCTTGATGTGGTAATTTTCTTCTGTGAATGATGTGAGAAGCTTTCTATTGTAAATGGTGTGATCGGTGGCTTCTGAATCTATGAGCCACTCATTTCCTTCACTTATCTGTGTGTGTGTATGTTTGCGATCTCCAAGGCCATACAGTGACCCTGATTGGCTTTCCCTGGAACTGTCTCTTTGTCCTCTCCTGTCTCTCGGATTGGGGGAGTCCCTGCGTCTGTACCTATTGTCTGTCAGTGAACCCTGTCCTCCGGCCTTGCCTATCCCTGCGGTGGGAGTGATCCCTATCCCTTGTGTTTCTGGGGCAGTCCCTCTTATAATGGTTCCTGGAACCGCATATGAAGCACTCTGGGGTGTTGTGGTTCCTGGTTTAGAACTCAACCCTTTTCGCTGGCCTGTTATCTCTGCGACATATGGAGCGGTCTCTTCTCAGGCTATCTTCAGCTCTTAGTTTGTTCGTGAGTGTCTCTAGGGTGAGGTGTTCTAGACTGAGACTATCTAGTTGTGTTATGAAATTGTCCCAACTAGAGTCTGGTGAGTTAATAATTATACTCTTCATACTTTCCTCAGAGATGGCTTCCCCTCTCTATATCAGTTCAGCCCTGGTGGCGTTCAAGTTTAGGATGTGCTCACCCATAGATGTCCCAGCCTTATGCCTAGCTGAGTGAAACTCTCTAGAGATTCTGGTGGTGGTGACCACACTCTTACTGTAAAATAAAGTTGGGGTGCCTGGTTGGAGGTCTGCTCATTCTCGTCCGCTGTCTCTCTTGGCATGGTTTCTGTAGAAGATGACTGTGCCACAATTCTCTTTGTGAATGCTCGGGTATTTGGTCTCCCCTTCGTTTCAGGCACTTTGGGGGCTCCTTGCATATCTTGGGTTAATTGGGCTGAAAACCATCCTCTGCTACCATTCTGTTACGTGTTTCCAAGGATCTAGCCCAATAACTCCAATGCAGGGTGAGTTTGATTCAAAAGGTATTTATTCACATCTTACTTATCTCTTACAGGTGAGCATCTGGAATGGCGCTGGACTCTTGGACAATACCTTATATACCTGGGAGGCGGAGTCAAGGTGAGGAGGGGTCAACGGAAGGACTAGGTGGGATGGATAGTGTTAACCCTTGCCCTGCCATGGGTGCACAATGTTAGGCATTTGTCTGTAACAAATCCCCCTCTAAATGCCTAACAGTTGGAGATGTGTGTGTGTTGCATATGTACACCTAATTTCGAAGTTAGATAAGCATGTTGTTTGTTCTGTAAGGGTTTGGTCAGGATGTCCGCAATTTGTTCAACAGTCTCACAGGGTATGGCTTTGAGGAAGCCAATGATAATTGCCTAACGTGTTTGTGTTTGATATCTATATGTCTTGATCTTTGACCCACAGCGTCCGCCGTGGATATGTCTATAGCCGCTTTATTGTCTTCATGTATAATTATTGGGTAGGCTGGTTCAGTCCAGATATTGGAAAGCAGGTCATTGAACCATGTTAAATTGTTGGCTGCTTTTGACAGACAGATGTACTCTGCTTCTGCTGTGGATGTAGCTACCAAATTTTGCTTTCCGGTATACCAATGCACCGGACAGTCGTTGATGAAGAATATGTAGCCAGAGGTACTTTTCCTGCTCTTTGTGTCCCCAGCCCAGTCAGCATCCACATAACAGGTTAGGATAGGTTCTCTGGAGTTTATTGGTTCTAGACATAGGCAAGCATATTCTCTGTTATTGGTACTTCAAATGGTTCCTAAGCAAATGGTTGTAAATTGAGGACGGCGAATTCTGGTGAGGAGAGAGATTACCTCAACTTTCCCAGTCTTGGCAGCCAGCTTCAAAGGAGTCAGCTCTTTCAGGTTGACAATCTCTTCCAATTTGCAGGAACGGTCAATCTCGGCCCCTTTCGTCAAGATCATTTCGTACATGTTGACCACGAGCTCGGTGTTCTTCTCCGTGTCGTTGGCCACCATCACCAGCGCATGGAGGACGGTGTTGCCCATGGAATCCTGTTCGGTCAGCCTGGCCTTCTGGTGAGGGTTATCCAGGAGGTACATGACCACCTCTGGCTGGTTGGTACAAGCAGCCAAGGACAGAGGAAG
This sequence comes from Pantherophis guttatus, assembly GCF_059756535.1. Lineage (NCBI taxonomy): Eukaryota > Metazoa > Chordata > Lepidosauria > Squamata > Colubridae > Pantherophis > Pantherophis guttatus. The sequence goes on from NC_142063.1 coordinate 345,948,489, forward strand.
TTCACCTGGAAGAGAGGAGACGATGGGCCAAGGTTGCATTGAGCATCTAGATCAGAGATGTCCAACCTTGGCCACTTGTAAGACCTGTGGATTTCAACTCCCAGAATTCCCCAGCCAGCAGGTCTATTGGGTGTCCAAGGTTGAAGTCCACAGGTCTTTAAATCTTGTGGACTTTGACTCCCAGAATTCCCCAGACAGCAGGTCTTCGAGTGGCCAAGGTTGAAGTCCACAGGTCTTTAAGTCACCCATGCTGGCTGGGGAATTCTGGGAGTTGAAGTCCAGCCATCTTAAACTTGCCAAGGTTGAGAGACAATGGAATAATGGCTACAAGTAGCTCTCAACTTACAACCACAATCAAGCCCAAAATTTCTGTGCTAAACAAGATGGTTGTTAAGTGAATCTTGCCCCATTTTGCTACCAATTTTGCCACCATTGTTAAGTTTAGTTTAGTTTTTAGTTTAGTTTTATTTGATTTATATACCGCCCTACTCCTGAAGGACTCAGGGCGGTGAACAGCCACAAGATAAAACACATAAATACAAAATTTAAAAGCAAAATAAAACCGAATTAAACAATAAGAGAATCACTGCAGTTGTTTAGTTAGGAATTCATTAAGTGAATCTGGCTTGCCCATTGACTTTGCTTGTCAGAAGGTCGCAAAAGGGGATCATGAGACCCCAGGACACAGTGACCGTCATAAATATGAACCAGTAAGTATCTAAATTTTGATCACATGACCATGGGGATGCTGCAACGGTCCTAAGTGTGAAAAATTATAAGTCCCTTTTTTCAGTGCCATTGTAGCTTTGAACTGTGATTAAACGAACTATTATAAGTTGAGGACTACTTGAAAATCAGCCAAAATATCCTCCCACCCACCCTTATTCTGGCTTTAAGGAGAACTTCTTACCCAATTTTACCCATTCTCAGAAATTCAAAACTTTTCCAACTAAAATAATACCTCAATAAAGGTAAAAGGTAAAGGTTCCCTTCGCACATACGTGCTAGTCGTTCCTGACTCTAGGGGGCGGTGCTCATCTCCATTTCAAAGCCGAAGAGCCACTGCTGTCCAAAGATGTCTCCATGGTCATGTGGCCGGCATGACTCAATGCCAAAGGTGCACGGAACGCTATTATCTTCCCACCAAAGGTGGTCCCTATTTTTCTACTTTCATTTTTTACCTACTTTCGAACTGCTAGGTTGGCAGAAACTGGGACAAGTAATGGGAGCTCACCCCGTTACGCGGCACTAGGGATTCGAACCGCTGAACTGCCAACCTTATGATCGGCAAGCTCAGCATCTTAGCCACTGAGCCACTGTGTTCTTTCCTCAATACTCATTCTTAATTGATTCATTGTTAATTGGTACCTCAATACTCATTGTTAATTGGGGAGCTGCGATGAGTACCAAGAAGACAACAAATTTTTCCCGTAAGGAATAATGTAATGACTCACAACGCAACTGACACCTACAAGTTTTCACTTGTGAATTGATACCAAACAAATGACGAGTACAAATTTCGTGTTAAAATGTGTTGCGTACTGAATTTGATGAGTTTCATGTAAAAAACTCACATGGCTTTTAAAAACTTCGCTTGGCATGGGTATCCACTTATATCTCTGTGGAATGAAACCTGAATTTTCTCCTGCTGCCATACCAAAATAAAAGTAGGCCCCTTTGCGGTGCGGCTGGAAGAAACGTCCAGAAGCCTTGACGTGGACATCAGCCTCGTTCTCCACCAGGATCTTCACAAGATCTAAATTCCTCTTCTCGATGGCGATGTGGAGGGCTGTGTGGCCTGCAGAGAAGGGGAGAAATGGCACCGGAGAAAGATGGAAGGGTGTATCAGGGATATCCAAAATTTAGATTAGGAGTCAGCAACCTGCAGCTCTGGAGCCGCATGTGGCTCTTTCATCCCTCTGCTGCAGCTCCCTGTCATTTAAAATATGCATCACAACCGCCAATGTGTGACAACTAAGAAGAAGAATTAAGATGAAGAGGAAGGAAGGAGGAGTGGCAAGCGAGAAAAAGGCAGGCAGGCAGGCAGGCAGGCAGGCAGGCAGGCAGGCAGGAAGGAAGGAAGGAAGGAAGGAAGGAAGGAAGGAAGGAAGGAAAGAAAGAATTGTCCTCTTAAGGTCCTCTGTGATGATGGTGACCATCTTGACTTTTGTGATCACATCCCTGGCTCTCTATTCAGAAATCCACACAAGTTTTTATGTTAACATACGTGGCCATTGAAATTGATTAAATACATAAGGATTCACCAAGTTTGTTGGCTAAAATAGTATGGGATTCCCATAAGATCTTGCAAGAGGAAAAGGAGAAGGGGGGAAAGAAGAGAAGAGAAGAGAAGAGAAGAGGGGCAGGAGGGGGAGGAGGGGGAGGAGGGGGAGGAGAAGAAGAAGAGAAGATGAAGAGGAGGAGGAGGAGGAGGAGGAGGAGGAGGAGGAAGAGGAGGAGGAGAAGAAGAAGAAGGAGAAGGAGAAGGAGAAGGAGAAGGAGAAGGAGGAGGAGGAGGGGGAGAAGGAGAAGGAGAAGGAGAAGGAGAAGGAGAAGAAGAAGAAGAAGAAGAAGATCATCATCATCATCATTTGGCTGGGCTAAAGTCTGCTGAGTTTCAGGAAGAGGGAGGGAGGGAGGAAGGAAGGAAGGAAGGAAGGAAGGAAGGAAGTTCCAATCTATCCCAACTGAAGAACTCCTTCCAGCCACCCCACCCTAGAAAACAGAGTCCTCCACCCTCAACGTCCCATGAAGGAGCCTGACCTTTGTAGTAGCTGCCAGTGCAAGCGGCGTTGACCAAAGACTTGGGGTTCTGGGTCTCCTTGTCTATCTTCAAGAGCTCAGGGATGGTGGGGTTCTTCCCGTCTTTCAAATGGAGCAAGGCCTTCATCAAACAGGTCTTGCCGGTCTTCCCATCTGGAAGAAAGAAGCCCAGGGAAGGAAGCTTGGGTGATGCCCGCCCCGTCTTCCATCTTCCTAAAGCGGTGTTCCTTCACGTTGGCCACCTGAAGATGGGTGGACTTCAACTCCCAGAATTCATGGGGATATATACCACTGGATTGCTCTGTCAGTGTTGGTGGGAATGTTCTTGGTGGTTCCTTGATTAGGCTGGGGAGCTCCTGCCCTCTGGAATGAATTGCCCCCGGATATTTGTAACATTTCTGACCTCCGGGTTTTTCGCTGTGCCCTCAAGACCCTACTGTTCCGACAGGCGGGGCTGTCAAATTGATTGATTTTAAATTGGGTTTTAATTTTGGGTTTTAAAATTCGGCCAAAACTATTTAATGATTTTAATTAATTTTAACTAGATATTGTATATTTGTATATTTGTATTTTAATTCTGACTGTACACCACCCTGAGTCTTCGGGAGAATGGCGGTATATAAATAAAATAATAATAATAATAATAATAATAATAATAATAATAATAATAATAATATTATTATTATTATTATTATTATTATTATTATTATTATTATTGTAGGCCCCTGTATATAAACAGAGAGCAAATCCCATACTCCCATCTAGCACTGATGATGTTATCTAGTTGGGTCATGAAACGTCTATAAGAAAACCACCAAGCTCAGAGAGCACTAAGGACTCCACAGTCATTTTCCTCTTCCTCATCCTCCTCTCTTCAAACCCCCCTCCCTTCTAGCATTGATGACGTTACCTAGCTGGGTAACGAAATGTCGACAAGAAAACCACCAATAACCCCACAGTCCTCCTCCCCTTCCTCCTCCTCCCGTCTAGCATTGATGACGTTACCTAACTGGTTCCTGAGAAAATCACCAAGCTCAGAAATGATCCACATTGCTCTCCTCCTCCCCCTCCCCCTCCCATTGCCTTCTAGCACTGATGATGTTACCTAGCTGGGTCACGAAACGTCTTCAAGGAAACCGCCAAGCTAAGAGAGCACCAAGGACCGCACTCTTCTGTTGGTAGTTTTATGAAGCTTATCCATTTTTTACACTCGTTCATAAAGGCACGAGAGTCAGCAAGACGCGATCTACCTCTATATTTAGTGTCGGTGAGAAAGCTGGATGTTTTCCGCAGATAATAAGTTAGGCCGTTAAGCAGTTCAGGATCTCCCGCAACCACGGCTTGAAAAATACGTTCCCTGTCGAAGCGATTTGGATCATCCGGTCTGCAGAAGAGAAAGGAAAAGGATCCAGGCGGGATTCGGTCCTTCACTCCTCTGGTCGGTCCATTTGCTCTCTAAAGGGAATACAGCTCATCCGCCTGGAATCCACACTGCATATCGGACATTAACATGATTGAGCAGGTCCAGAGGTATTTTACGAGAAGAGTCCTCCACTCCTCTACTCACAACAGAATCCCTTATGCCACCAGGCTTGACAATCATAATCATAATCATAAGTTTATTTGTCAAGCATATATAAGATAACAGGTAAAAGTATAAACATAATTTGAATACATGAAAAGGGTAAGTAAAAAGGAATATTAGGACAGGGACGGTAGGCACGCTGGTGCACGTATGCACGCCCCTTACAGACCTCTTAGGAATGGGGTGAGGTCAACAGTAGACAGTTTAAGATTAAAGTTTTGGGGGTTTCGGGGAGAAACCACAGAGTCAGGTAGTGCATTCCAGGCATTGACCACTCTGTTGCTGAGGTCATATTTTCTGCAATTGAGTTTGGAGCGGTTTACCTTGAGTTTGTATCTATTGTGTGCTCATGTATTGTTGTGGTTGAAGCTGAAATAGTCATTGAGAGGTAGGACATTGTGGCAGATGATTTTATGTACTGAAGTCGGCGTAGTTCTAAGTTGTCTAAGCCCAAAATTTGGAGTCTGGTGGCATAAGGCATTTTATTGCGGTTAGAGGAATGGAAGACTCTTCTCATAAAGTATCTCTGGACTCTCTCGATTGTATTTATGTCCGATATGCAGTGCGGGTTCCAGACAGATGAGCTGTATTGAAGAACTGGTCTAGCAAATGTTTTGTATGCTCTAGTTAGTAGTACAACATTACCAGAGAAGAAGCTACACAAGATTAGGTTAACAACTCTTAATGCCTTTTTGGCAATGTTGTTACAGTGGGCTCGGGCACTTAGATCTTTAGAAATGAGTACTCCAAGGTCCTTGACAGAGTTAGGGTCATCTATCCACAATCTGGAACTGTGCTGCCTGCGGTCTGATCTAAGCGTAGTACACAAAATTGTCTGCTACAATGTCTTGCCTATCAATGACTACTTCAGCTTCAACCTCAATAATACACGGGCAAACAATCCATACAAACTCAAGGCAAACCGCTCCAAACTTGATTGCAGGAAATACAACTTCAGCAACAGAGTGGTCAACACCTGGAATGCTCTACCCAACTCTGTTGTTGCAGCCTCAAACCCTCACTTGTATAAGAAGGCTGTGGCTGTGGCTTCCGGCGTCCCGATATAGTCAGCAGGTGCCATCGCTGACTATTGGGGGTGAATCTTTGACCCCCATAGAGAGGGCCCGCAATCTGGGTGTCCTCCTGGATGCACGGCTGTATTTAGAAGAGCATATGACGGCCGTGGCCAGGGGGGCCTTTTATCAGGTTCGCCTGATTCGCCAGTTGCAGCCCTTTCTGGACCGGGATGCCTTGCGCATGGTCACTCACGCCCTTGTCACCTCCCGACTGGACTATTGTAATGCTCTCTACATGGGGCTCCCCTTGAAGAGCACTCGGAGGCTCCAACTGGTCCAGAATGCGGCCGCGCGGGTGGTTATGGGCGCAACTCATTGTGCCCATGTGACACCCCTCCTGCGCGAGCTGCACTGGCTCCCAGTGGTCTTCCGGGTGCGATTCAAAGTGTTGGTCACCACCTTTAAAGCGCTCCATGGCATAGGACCCGGGTACCTTCGAGACCGACTTCTGCCACCAATAGCCTCCCACCGGCCAGTTCGCTCCCACAGAGAGGGTCTCCTCAGGGTGCCATCGGCCAAGTTATGTTGGCTGGCGACACCCAGGGGGAGGGCCTTCTCTGTGGGAGCCCCAGCCCTGTGGAATGAACTGCCCCCAGAAATGCGTAAGATCTCCTACCTCCGGGTATTTCATTGTGCACTCAAGACCCTGTTGTTCCGCCAGGCCGGGCTAACAACATAATAATTTTAAATTGGGTGTTTTAAATTTCTGGGGTTTTAAATTGAGCTGAATTATTTAATAATTTTAAATTATTTTAACTGATGTTTGTCTTGTGCTTTTAATAGGCTGTACACCGCCCTGAGTCCTTCGGGAGAAGGGTGGTATAGAAATAAAATTATTATTATTATTATTATTATTATTATGAAAGCTGGCTGGGTGCTTTTGGGCCAATCATCAGGAGACTCTGAGTTCTAGTCCCACCTTAGGCACCTTAGGCATGAAAGCCAGTTGGGTGATTTGTGGCCAATCACCAGGAGGCAGTGAGTTCTAGTCCCACCTTAACCATGAAAGCTGGCTCATAGAATTAATAAAGTTGGAAGATTAATAATAGGTTGATAAGGTTAATAATAGTTGGAAGGCTCGGTGCCTTTGAGCCAATCACCAGGAGATGGTGAGTTCTAGTCCTGCCTTAGGCACGAAAGCTGGTTGGGTGACTTTGGGCCAGTCCCTCTCCCTCTCAGCCAACCCAACATGGTGAAAATAGAAAGAGGAAGGTACCTCGGATGAGTTCACCGTCTTGAGGGACCTTGTAGGTCATCTAATCCAAGATAAGCCCAAGTCCAAGATTCCTGCATTGGACCTCAAAGCAACCCATGAACCTTTGACAGAGATCAACGCAAACGTTCTTTCTAGTGGTGAAATTCTGCAAAATAATTCTCACCGGTATCAGTGATAAATAACTTACTTGACGAGTCCCGGCCGGTAATTCAGATTCACCCGAATCCGGGGGGAGGGAGGGGCTTCCTTCTGGAAAGGGGTCTCGAAGGGTGGCGGTCCATGTTCCGTCCCAGCTGCCCCCTTCGCGGCTGCGTTCAGATCCTCTCCAAGGCCATCATCCGTCTCCAGGACAAACGGGGATTTCTTCATCGTCCAAGTTGGGAGGCTGGCAGGGTGACAATGGCAAATGGGACAAGGGCTGACCCAGATGGCTGGCAAAATTGGACCAAAGGTGGGGGGGGAGTTGTGGGGAAGGGGTTGGATTAGATATGGTGGTCCGGGAGGGTCAGTCCACCTTCTTTCAGGAGAAGAGGAGGTTGTAAAACTGGCAAGCAAACAGAATGGAGAAGGAAGAGGAGGAGGAGGAGAGGCAATATAAGTAATCCTCAACTTACAACCGTTCGTTTAGTGACCATTCGAAGTTACAATGGCACTAATTTACAACCGTTTTTCACACTTATGACATTACAGCATCTATGTGGTCATGTGATTAAAATTCGCAACTGGCTCCTGTTTGGAATGGAATGGAATGGAATGGAGTGGGATAGAACAGAACAGAACAGAACAGAACAGAACAGAATAGAATAGAAAAATGGGATAGAATAGAAAATGGAATGGAACGGAACGGAACGGAACAGAACAGAACAGAACAGAACAGAACAGAACAGAACAGAACAGAACAGAATAGAATAGAATAGAATGAATCCCGTTATTCAAGGTGGTGATCCCCGTTATTTGCAGGACCCTCTCTGATTTGCACCAGGGCAGGCTCCCGGTTCGGACCGGATCGCCTGATCTGGTAGCGATGACGGCGGGTGGTTCTGAGAACCGGTAGCAAAATCCCTACCTCCCTCCCCCCATACCCAGCTGAGCTGCGCAATCATCAAAGGCTTTTTTTTTACTTTTAAAGGCATATTTAAAATGATCGCGCGGCTCAGCTGGGATCGTCAGAGCTTTTTAAAGGCACTTTTTTTTAACAACCTCTCCCACTCCAACAGGCACAGCAAAAAAAAAGGTCTGCTTTGGATCCCACCCATTAGGAAGTCTGGTGAGACCCCAGGAGGCAGCTCTTGCCCTATGGACCATCGTCCCCAAGAGAGGTTAAATTGGGGCTCAGGATGTTGTTATTTTGTACATCCTAAAGATGGGTCTGTGTCAGTGGTGGGTTCCCCCCCCGGTTCGGCCCAGTTCCACCAGTGCCTCCAAAAATAAATGAGTAGACCGGTGCCTGCAAAAATAAATGAATAGATTGGTGCCTCCAAAAACAAATGAGTAGACCGGTGCCTGCAAAAATAAATGGGTAGACCAGTGCCTGCAAAAATAAATGGGTAGACCGGTGCCTCCAAAAACAAGTGAGTAGACTGGTGCCTCCAAAAACAAATGAGTAGACCAGTGCCTGCAAAAATAAATGGGTAGACCAGTGCCTGCAAAAATAAATGGGTTGACCAGTGCCTCCAAAAATAAATGGGTAGACCAGTGCCTCCAAAAACAAATGAGTAGACCGGTGCCTGCAAAGATAAATGAGAAGACCGGTGCCTCCAAAAACAAATGAGTAGACCGGTGCCTGCAAAACTAAATGAGTAGACCAGTGCCTCCAAAAATAAATGGGTAGACCGGTGCCTCCAAAAACAAATGAGTAGACCGGTACAGCTCTACAAGCAGTTAAAAGCCTGGTAGACCAGTACCTCTGCTAAATCCTAAAGAATTGTCACACGGCCATCAAGCCACGCCCACAAAATAAGCCACACCCACAGAACCGGTAGGAAAAAAATTTAGAACCCACCCCTGGTCTGTGTTCCAGGACATGCGGGGGGGGGGGTCGGAGCAATCAGTTAGAAACAGGAGTGAAATGCTATCCAACAATCACAGCTGTGATCGTCGGATCCCCTTTTTTAAAGCATTTTTTTACTACCTATTTGCCTGAACCGGTCGTAAAAAAATGCTTTAAAAAAGTAAAAAAAAAAGTTGGCCACGCCCACCCAGTCACACGACACCCCCACTAAGCCACGCCCACCCAAGCCATGCCCACAGAACCAGTAGCAACGAATTTTACATTTCACCACTGATTAGAAGAGTGTTTCTTAAACGTGGCTACTTAGTCAGGACATACTAATTGACTAATTACTAATAAAGGAGAATATTTTCTCCTTTATTAGTAAGGGGGAGGGGGAGGAGGAAGAGAGGGGGGAAGGAGAAAGAAAAGGAGGGAGGGAGGGAGGAAAGAAAGAAGGTCTGAGGAAGGAAGGAAAGTCTGGAGTTAAAGAAAGAAGGATGGGAGGGAAGAAGGAAAATGAAAGAAGGAAGGTCTGGAGCTTAAGAAGAAAGGATGGGAAAGAGAGAGGAAAAGGAAGGGAAGGAGGGAGGGAGGAAGGTAGGTAAGTCGGTCAGTCTGGAGTTTAAGAAGAAAGGATGAGAAAGAGAGAGGAAAGGAAAAAGAAAGAAGGGAGGGAGGGAGGGAGGGAAGGAGGAGTTGAAAGGAGAAAAAAGGAAAGAACTGGGATGGAAGAAAGGAACATCAACGGGGAGGAGAAGGAGAAGGCAGACAGGGAGAAGTATCTAAGATGCTAGTCCTCAGCCAACTGGGAAAAAAACCCCCACCCCATCACTTTTTCAAGAGAGCAAATCATTTGAGGAACTTCAGTCTTTGGCAGCTCGTGACTTTGGGTGGCAACTTAGCAATTGCTCTTCCTGAGAGAAGCCCCCCCCCTTCCCTTCTCTCCCCTCCCCACCCCCAACCGAAGAAGCCTCGGCTCCATTACAAAAATGTAAATTTTAAATGTAAATTTAAATGTAAATTTTAATTTGTTTTTTAAATTATTGGGTATTTTAAATTTGTCTCAGCCAAATTGTTTAATTCGTTTTTATTCTATTTTAAATTTTTGTATTTTGTATGCCCGTCTAAATGAAATACATCCCAATAGCAGCAAAGCAAAAAATAAACAGCCTATTTTTCTGCCTAATTTTTCTGACTTACAGTTTCTAAAGTGAAAATGTAAGTCAGTGTTCATCCTGTCACCAAAGATGCCCTCTGCACATGCTCTAAAAGGCATCTCATTCATGAGCCAAATGGTCTTATTTTAGGGTTTGGAGAAGGTTATTTGGATTATTAAGAAGATACTCACCGACAAGTTGATTCCCACGATGCCTAATTGCCCCACAAATATTTAGATCTTTACAACTTACTTATCTCTTACAGGTGAGCATCTGGAATGGAGCTGGACTCTTGGACAATACCTTATATACCTGGGAGGCGGAGTCAAGGTGAGGAGGGGTCAAGGGAAAGACTAGGTGGGATGGATAGTGTTAACCCTTGCCCTGCCATGGGTGCACAGTGTTAGGCATTTGTATGTAACAAATCCCCCTCTAAATGCCTAACAGTTGGAGATGTGTGTGTGTTGCATATGTACACCTAATTTCGAAGTTAGATAAGCGTGTTGTTTGTTCTGTAAGGGTTTGGTCAGGATGTCCGCAATTTGTTCAACAGTCTCACAGGGTATGGCTTTGAGGAAGCCAATGTTTGATAATTGCCTAACGTGTTTGTGTTTGACATCTATATGTCTTGATCTTTGACCCACAGCGTCTGCCGTGGATATGTCTATAGCCGCTTTATTGTCTTCATGTATAATTATTGGGTAGGCTGGTTCAGTCCAGATATTGGAAAGCAGATCATCGAACCATGTTAAGTTGTTGGCTGCTTTTGACAGACAGATGTACTCTGCTTCTGTTGTGGATGTAGCTACCAAATTTTGCTTTCCGGTATACCAATGCACCGGACAGTCGTTGATGAAGAATATGTAGCCAGAGGTACTTTTCCTGCTCTTCGTGTCCCCATCCCAGTCAGCATCCGCATAACAGGTTAGGATAGGTTCTCTGGAGTTTATTTTGGACTCTTTGAAAAATGGATTACTTATATGTTGAGTTATAAGGCACGAGAATTATGGTGGGGCATGCAGAAGATCTGGTTGTTACCCTAACATGTTGGTTGGAATTAATAATCTAGATGAAAGACATTACAGAAGATATTATATGGAATATAAATATAAAGTCACTCGGGTGGTTTTTTATATACGAAAACATTTATTATTGATGGGGGCAGATGGTAATGAAGATACTGAATATACTGTTGGAAATAGAACTTGATGTTACCCTAACATGGGTGATGGAATTAATAATCTAGCTGAAAGACATTACAGAAGATATCATATGGATTACAAACTTAAAGTCATTTGAGGATTTTGTTTATATATGGAAATACTTTTTAGTGGTGTGGTGTGGGCAGAAGAATAAAGATATTAAAATATTATGTATGGTAGACTGGTAGGAAAATGGGTGGAGATAGGTTAGGTTACTGATTGTTTAGTTTAGGAAAAGGGATGTTAGGTTCAGATATTAATATACGTAAAAGATTTGAATTAAGAGATATATGTATGGGGGTGGAGGAAATGGGTAGATTATGAGTTGAATAAATGCCAAATTAGGATTTATTATATAGTTTTATAGCTGAAGGTTGCTTTGAAATGTATAGTATAAGGGGGATATAATAACAATGTTAGAAAGAAATGGTTAGCATGTGGGGGGTGGTGTAAAAGGATGGTAAAGTATTATTTAATTTGATATCAATGATTTTATTTTGAAGAAGCCATGGGGGGAGGGGAGGGGGAGGGGGGGTTAGGGAGGAGGGGGGGGAAAGGGGGGAAAAATCTGTATTTGAAAAACTCATCGCATTTATGTTTATGTTGGCCAAAATATAATATATCGTCCACATAAACGAGCACGTACTCAATAGATGTGCCTTCTTTCTTCATGAAGAAGCAGAGATCAGCAGAAGTGGCTGTGAAACCCATGTCTTTGAGAATTTTTGCTACCACCTCTTTCCAGACTGCTTCAGGCCATACAAACTTTTATTCAACAACCAGGTATCTCCCTTTTGTGTATCTTTCCCCGGGGATGCTTTGACAAAAAGTTCTTTATCTAGTTCTGCGTGGAGATAGGCGGTCTGTACGTCAAATTGGTATACTTCGAGGCCTAGAATGGATGCTATTACCAGAGCACTCTTGACGCTTTCAGCCCTAACTGTGGGTGAGTAAGTGTCTGTATAGTCATCAGGGTATTTCTTTGCAAACCCCTGAGCTACTAGTCTGGCTTTATATAGAGTCTACTCTGTGGAATCAGCTCCCTCTGGAGCTCTGGGTGGCTCCTGACCTTCGCTCCTTCCGCCGTGATCTTAAAACATGGCTATTTGGCCTGGCCGGATTGGACTGAAGGGGTTTTAAATGTGATTTTAACGGGTTCTTATATTTGTTATATTTTATAATTGAATTTGTGTATTTATTGTTGTGAGCCGCCCTGAGTCCTTTGGAGAGAGGACGGCATACAATAATAATAAATAATAAATAAATAAATAAATAAATAAACCTCAATGTTCAGGATGTTTCCCGTTCAGGAAACGGGAACCCTGGGGGTTAAAACATATGGGTTTTCCGTTATTAGGACAGATCTCATAGGTAGTAGTGTTGTGGACACAAAATGTGTGATTGCTGTCCTGACAATCATAATGAGAGTGATAGACAAGAGTTTTGGTAACTTGATTGCCGTGGCGAATGGTAACCAAACATTGTTCACACTGGGACCAGAAGAGTTTGGCTGCGGGTATAGAAGTCCCGAGGATCAAAAACATTGAGACAAGTGGTGGAACCAAAATAAAGGTCAGAGCCATTGCCACCTTTTCCAAAGAATGTATGGGGAAACCAGCAGCAAGAGAGCAGAAAAACAGCAAAGACAACAAAACCAGCAAACCAAATATATTCAAATGGGTGTCCAGTCTATCCAGTTCATCAGTGAACAGGTCAGCAGGCGATGCTGGGGAACGGTGAAGTTTCAGCTTGAGTCCTTCCAGCTGTTGGACTTGCCACTGCTCAGAGGGCTCGGGGACGTGCTTGACTCGTGATGCGTGGACCCACGCTTTGACGCCGTCCACTTTCACAGCCGTGGGGGTGCTCAGAAGAACCTGACGGGGTGTAGACCACTTGGGTTGGGTGCAGGTGGGAGAGAGTTCTTTGATCCTTACCCACTGGCCCAGTTCAGCCAATGGTGGCACGTCAGCAGCTGGAGGTAAAGCGGACTGGACCTGTTTAGAGATAGAGGACAATACCTGCGCCATATTATGCAAATATGAGGTGATATTTCTTTCGTCTTCACTAGAATCTGGCAGGGCAGAAGCAACAAAGGGTCTCCCATACATCATTTCAAAGGGTGACAATCCTAATTTCCCTGAAGGCAGGGCTCTAATTCTTGCTAAGGCTAGTGGTAGTACCTTAGGCCAGGGGAGTTGGGTTTCTTGGCATAATTTGGACGTGTGTTTTCAGGGTTCTGTTCAAACGTTCCACTTTCGATGAAGCCTGCAGTCTGTAAACAGAGTGGAGGTGCCAAGGGATGCCTAAAAACTTATTGACATTGTTAGGTTCAGCTTGTAGCTTATTCCTAACTTGTTGGTCAGGCAATATATCTGTTTCTTTAAGAAACAACTGAGCCACGTAATCAGGGTTTGCTGAACCCTGTAATTAGGCTACAGTGCATACATAAGCAGCGCAGAGAAGCATTCTTTGTTCCTGATTGTACCTGTTCCTGTTGCTTCCTGCGTCTTTCTGCTGATTAGTGTTAGACTGGATTGTTATATGGTACTGTATACCGAGAGTTACTAAAGTCTGTTTGCTTTGGTAAGGGAAGATACTTACTGGACTGATATTACTGTTTATGACCTTGGACTGTTTTACTACACCGAGACTGCTTATTATCTTGTATATAAAGTATTTTTCTCACACGAGCTGCACGTTTATCTCCTTCCCTGTGTGTTTCTGCTCTGCTCGTTGTACAAGCAACAAATACTTTTTACACACACCCTAACAGACATCCTGAGTAACCTGTGAGGTGAAATGCCTGCCATTGTCAGACTCAAGACCCTGAGGGACCCCAAATCTTGGGATAATGTGATCAACTAAGGCATTCACCACCTCTCTGGCTTTTTGGGTGGAGGTAGGGATGGCTTCTGGCCATCCAGTGAATAAATCCACAAATACAAGAAGTTTAGATTTTGCTCTCCTTTTTGGGAGTTCAGTAAAGTCTACTTGCCAAGCCTCCCCGGGTATCGGGCAGTTCGGAGACTACCGAGAGGAAGCGGACTGCCCCCTCGGGGGTTGTTCCTTTGGCAGATGTCACATTGAGAAACAACAGTCTTGCAAAGGCCACGCAAGTTTGGATTGCAATAGCAGGATGTGAGCCACTTCTGGAGTGGGCGAGGACCGCTGTGAGACATGCGATGAGCTCGTTGAACAAGTTTCCACACAATTTGTTGAAGGGGCTGGATTCTGTTCTGAACAACCCACCACCCATCTCACCACTTGCCATCAGGGTGTAGCTGGTCCCTAGTGTCATATAGGGCAGGAAGGTGTTGCGTGGGGTCACAGGGAAGCAAAGCTGAGAGGTTCCTGGGATTGACAGCAGGGCCTGACTCAGCAGCTTGGCGGGCCCAATAGTCGGCAGCCCGGTTCCCACGAGAGATTTCACTGTGGTCTGTCTGGTGTCCTCGACAATGAATGATAGCTAGCTGAGATGGCTGTCTGACGGCTGTGACAAGTTTTTCTAGCAAGGGCTTCATCTCTAGGCTTTTCCCATCTGCACCAGTAAAGCCACGAGCCTTCCAGAGAGCGGCATGAGTGTGTGCAGCCAAAAATGCATAACGACGGTCAGTATAGATATTAGTGCGTAGCCCAGCTGACAGATGACATGCCTCAATCAAGGCTAAAAGCTCAGCCGCTTGAGCGGACCAGTGAGAGGGGAGTTGTCGTAGGAGGAGGGGGGCATCTCTGCAAACTACAGCCAGTCCTGTGTATCTTTTTCGAAAAGAGGAGCCATCAGTCCAGAGTTGGGACTCGGGATTGTCAAAAGGCTCAGTCCTAAGATCTGCATGAATGCCTACCACAGATTCCAAGACGGCTAAACAGTCATGTTGTGGACCATCTTCGGGGTGGGGGGCAAGGCAAAAGGGTAGCTGGATTCAGCCTTTCACATCTATGAAGCTGAACAGAGTCGGATTCTAAAATCTGGCTTGCATACTTAGAAATCTGGCATGAGGTGGCCCATGCTGGGAGTTTCTGTTCGAGGAGAGCTTGAACTGAATGAGGCATATATACATTAAGAGGAGCCCCCAAAGTTATTTTGTGAGTCTCCTGGATGAGGATGGCTGTGGCTGCAACAGATCGGAGACAGGCTGGCCAGCCTCTGGCCACTGGATCTAGGATTTTTGAAAGGTAAGCCACAGGAACTCTTTCGGGGCCCAGTTTTTGAAGTAAAACGCCCAGGGCACAACTCTTGGGTCAAGTTTCTGAAAGTTGCCCTAATTAATTCATGAGCCATGATCCAAACTTCAAAGGAAATATATTCATTTATTTGGAGCAACATTCCGGCAATACTGGGATGCAGCCAGGACTGACCCCACGCAGATTTACATCCCCCTATGACCCTGTCTCTCCCCTCCTCCCTGGCCATGTCATAAATCACATTCTCCAATTACCCACTTTGGCTGGCTGTGAAATCTAACACCCTCCTGATTGTGGTCAGAAAAAAATGTATGGAATTCACTTCAGTTCTCCCCTCCTCCTGCTCATGGCAACTTGAAAGCTTTGCAAGTTGACACCTTCATTTCAGAAACAAAGAGTTCAAAGCCTTTCATTTGATTGGGTAAAGCCAAGGCAGAGGCACGGCCCAATGCATCCTTTCAAGTCCTGCCATGCTTTCTGATGTTCCCCTGTCCACTCCCAGGCCATGTCCTTTTGAGTTAATTGATAAAGGGGTTTAGCAATGACAGAATACATTGGAATCCACAGCCGGGCATAGCCAGTGATGCCTAAAAAGGACTGCAGCTGTTTAACGTTAGTGGGTGTAGGTAAAGCTCAGCTGTCTTTGGAAGAGCATATGACGGCCGTGGCCAGGGGAGCTTTTTATCAGGTTCGCCTGATACGCCAGTTGCGTCCCTTTCTGGATCAGGACTCCCTGCGCATGGTCACTCAGGCGCTCGTCACGTCCCGCCTGGACTACTGCAATGCTCTCTACATGGGGCTCCCCTTGAAGAGCACCCGGAGGCTCCAACTGGTCCAGAATGCGGCCACGCGGATGATTATGGGGGTGACATGGCGCACCCATGTAACATCTCTCCTACGCGAGCTGCACTGGCTCCCGGTGGTCTTCCGGGTGCGATTCAAGGTGTTGGTTACCACCTTTAAAGCGCTCCATGGCTTAGGACCGGGGTATATACGAGATTGCCTTCTGCCACCGATAGCCTCCCACCGGCCAATATGCTCCCACAGTGAGGGGCTCCTCAGGGTGCCGTCGGCCAAACAATGTCAGCTGTCAACACCCAGGCTGAGAGCCTTCTCTGTGGGGGCACCAGCCCTCTGGAATGAGCTGCCCCTAGAGGTCCGTATGATCCCCAACCTGCGTACCTTTCGCCACACCCTGAAGACTCTTTTATTCCAACAAGCCGGGCTGGCCTAATAGGAATTTTTAAATTGGGTGTTTGCTAGTTTTTAAATTTCGTGGGCCAAATTTTATATATTTGTTTTTTAAATTGTTCTTAAATTTTGTGGTTTATATGTGTTTTAATATGGCTGTACACCGCCCTGAGTCCTTTGGGAGAAGGGCGGTATAGAAGTGCAATAAATCTAATCTAATCTAAAGCTAAAGCTGAAATAGCCTGTAAGCGGCTCTCATGTAGGAGCCGACAGCCTTTGCGCAGAACAAAACCCAGATACTGTACTTCCTGAGTGGCCCATTAGACTTTCTTCCTAGATACTGTGTAGCCCTTTTCAGCCAAGTGATTGAGGAGGGCGATTGAAGTATCCTCAGCATCTTTCTGGTCTTTCCCAGCTATCAATAAATCATCCACATATTGTAAGAGGGAAGTTTGTTGGGTGTCAAAGTCTTTAAGATCCTGGGCAAGGGCTGCAGCGAAAGCAGTTGGACTGTTACGGTAGCCCTGTGGTAGGCGAGTCCAAGTCAGCTGGCACTTGGAACCATTGGAAGGATCTTCCCACTCAAAAGCAAAGTATGACTGACACTCTTTAGCCAGAGGGCTACAGAAAAAGGCGTCTTTTAAATCTATGACCGTATACCAATTCTGGTCACTAGAGAGTGTAGTCAGCAAAGTATATGGATTGGACACCACAGGATGAAGTGGGCAGAGCCAACGGTTCATCTCTCTCAAATCGTGAACGAACCTCCAAGTCCCATCAGGCTTAGGAACGGGAAAAATTGGCGTTGACCAATATGATTGTGTATGGATGAGGAGCCCAGTTTTCAGAAAAAGTTCAATCTGGGCTTTAATGCCAAGCCGGGCTTCCCGTTTGATAGGGTATTGGCGAATAGAGATAGGTTGGGCATCCGGGAGGAGCTGAGCCATGTGGGGTGTAGCAAATTTTGCAAACCCAGGGATTCCTTGATACCAAACCTGGGGATTTTAAATCCAACTTTCAAACGGTTTAAAAAATCAGTGGGGGATTCCTTTGGATTTGGAAGGATCTGATGAACGCGGTGAAGGTTCACCGTTTTTGGAACGCCGAGCCTCAGTCCTTGAAGGATAGCATTCCTGGCTCTCTGGAGGATGAGGGCATCCTGATCTGTGTTGGGATCAACCTCACAGCTGGGGCTAAAAAGAACCAGGGGTTCAGGCCATAACGCTGGGGCATCGTGATTAGTTTGAATGCCATGTTCTCTAATGTGCTTTGTAGTGTGCCGTGGTGGCTTTAAGAACTTGTTTTTCCTCAGTAGACAGGAGTGCCGATAAGAGAGTAAAAATATCAGGCACATTAGGTCTATGAGTGGCCATCACACGTTGAACATAACTTTGGGGGGATTCCCTGTAAGAGGAAAGTTCTGCTTTCCAATTGAAAAGATCATTGGTAGTAAAAGGTGTGTGAACAAACACCAATTCATCTTTCATAGGAACTTGTCGAAGTGGGGGCCAGGACTGAGGGACCCAGTTGGTCGGCAGGTGCATAAGTCTGTCCCGTCCTGGTATGAGCTTGGGCTGCCTGGGATGTTGAACTTTGTGGATTAGCCTGGGAGAGCTGTGATGTTGTTGGGAGCACTTGACCTTGTGGATTAATCTGAGGGGCAGTTGGACGCACCTGATCCCGCACAGCAGATTGTGCTGCTGCCTGAGGTACCTGAGCCATTAAAGGCACAGCGTTTACATCAGGGGAAGGGGGAGCAACATAACATGGGGGGGGGAAACTCCTCTTCTTCTTCAATCACTTTGGATAGCTTTTTCTTTTTTGCAAAAGTGACAATGGGGCAAATTTTAGAAGAGGGTGTTGGAGTGAGCCCACATGCTTTCTGGATGTCTGGGCAACAAAGGAGATTGGAGAAGAAGCTAATGTAGAGCTCCTCTTCAGTTCGTCCAATGGCAGCCAGAAATTCAGCAAATTTGTTGACAAAATCTAAATCAACGCTGCCTTCTGGAGGCCAGGTTCCTACATTAGGACCAATTAAGTAGGTTGGCCAGATGGATGTGCAGAGGGCTTTCAGCTTATTTTTTTAAGAACAATCTTTTTTCCTGCAATAGGCTTTACTGTGTCCCAATGGGCTAACACGCAGTCCAGAGGGGAACACGGCTCTGTTTTTCTTACAAAGTTACTTATTCTGAATGGGCTACCAGCATGGTTGCCCATTTTCCAGGGGATTCCTTTCTGTCAGCTCGAAGCCTGACTAGACATTCTCTGTCTCCTGAGAAGATTTCCCACACCTTTCCGTCGGTGCGAAGCATGACCAAACTCTCCCTTTTTTCCCTAAGAGATTTCCCAGACTCCCCTGCCGGTCCGAAGTTTGGTCAGAGCCCTCTCCTGCACTACACACTTTTAATATTCCACCAATCACACGCCTTTCAAAGCGATCATCTCTGGCTGATCTCCTCTCGGATAATCAGAAACGCAGATTGGATCTCCGCATGTCGCTTCGAGGGCAAACCTCTGAGGAATTTCCCTCATCTCATTCACACACTCACAAAGCAACACTCCCCACCCCACCCAAAAGAAAAAGTCTCTACTCACCTAACAGAATACAATCTTCCCCAATACCCAGTTCAAGCCTCAATTAGGGCATTCAGGTCTGGCTGGAAACAGAATCTGCCGATGTCCGACCAGGTCGAAGTCACCGGTTTAAACTTGCCGGGAGCGCTCTTGGCATGGTCTCTGGTCCTCGCCGGTTTCTTCTGTCCGCCGTTGGTTAAGGCCGCCAAACCATAAGGGGGTTGGCTATATGGGGAGCCAAATGTGGCAACCTTGAAGGAAAATGGTGCCTTCGAGCCCCACGTTGGGCACCAGAAATGTAAGGTCCGGCTGTACGCTTAAGCCCTCAGTGAACCAAAAAGAAGGACTTAAACGGAGGCTTGAATAAGAATCAACATTTAATCTTTGATCAAAGACAAAAGGCTGGGTAAAACCATTCCAAACACATACAAAGAGATATGTATATGGGAGGGCTCACACCTTCAGAGAAGATGTAACCTCTTTTTTTACCCTTAAAACACCAGTTAAATCCCCAACTCTGGCCCCCAATTTATGTTTGTATATTCTTTGTTGCCCTGCAAGGGAATAGAAACTTCCCAATTAGTCTTATCTAGTACATAAGCATTCCTTTGTTATCTCAATTGGCCATTTGGCCCCCTGGTTCTGCAAGGCAGGAGCTTATCCAGATCAAACATAAATTAGGGCTGAGGTGTAAATTATCCCGTGGTTGATGGCTGTAGTTCCAACTGAGTACCATGCTTTTAGATGGCACAAGGAAAACAGGAAGAAGATTGATATGGGTTCAGGTCAAATGGCAGGGACATACATTTGACAAATACCAGATACATTACAGAGGCCTAATAACAATATGTTTGTAACAGGAGATACAAATAGAAAGGAATAATATATGTGATACAAATACAAAGGCACAATATATATGTTACAGGAACCTAATGGTTACAGAGTAACAAGCTTTTACTAAATCTAGTATCTCAGTATTTTATATTCTATCTTTATTATTGTTTCCCTACAATACTTTTGTATATACCTGCTTAGCAGGGCTTTCGGCCCCCCCTAAGCGGTGTTCTTTTTTATACAAAGTCAGTTTATTGCCCCCACAATCCGGGTCCTCATTTTATCTACCTCAGAAGGATGGAAGGCTGAGTCAACCTTGAGCCTGGTGAGATTTGAACTTGCGGTAATTGCAGGCAGCTGGCAGCTAAGTGCTATTTAACAGCACTTTAGTCTGCTGTACTACCAAGGCTGTATGCTGGATGAGATGTAGCCCATCCCTTGCCAGAAGCCCTTCTTGTAGGTAATGCAGGTTGAGGAAGCCAAAGTTCACTTGGGGGCACGAACCCTTCAGCCAGTGGCTCATTTCGAGGAGAACGAGGAGAAGGGGAAGGAGAAGAGGGAGAGGGAAGGGGAGCAAGAGGAGGAGGAGGGAGGGAGGGAACGAAAGAAGGGGAGGTTGTCAACTCGCAAAGCATCCCTGGCCTACTTTCAAAGTTGCCATAGGCTGGGGGGGTGGATGAGAAACCGGCAAAATGGCACAGCAGCTAAAGACAGATGCACATTCCATGCTTATCTCTCTCAAGGCTGTATCCCAGGGTTACCTACAGCATCCAAGGGGAGTGACCTCTACAACCCGGGAAATTGCTCCATTGGCGAATGTGATTGATGACACACCCTGGGGTGGGGGGGGGAGGGAGAAAAAACAGGATCATAATTGGAGGGTAAATTACGTTGTTACAGGATCTCTGGATCAGGCCCAATAATGGACATAGGCAAGTCATTCAATCTATCTCTTTTATTTACAGGTTTATCCGTACAAGTCAAGTAACATCTGGGAGAAGCATCTGGAATGGTGAGGGGCAACCTTATATACCCATGGGGCGGAGTCTCAGGTAAGGAGTGGTTTGGGAAGGGGGCTGGCTGCGTGTGAGCTTGTGTTAACCCCTGCAGTGCTATACTCTCTGCAGGCTCTGGCGCAGGTAGGGCATTTACTTGTGACAAATCCCCCTCTAAATGCCTAGCATGTGATTGCGAGTTGGGTTCCTCGTGGGAAATATAAGGCCTGATGCATAATTTGGATACCAGGTATGAGTGTTGTTTGCTTAGTAGTGGCTTCGTTAGGATGTCAGCAGTCTGTTCTTCCGTGTCACAGTGGATGGCTTTTATGTATCCGATTTTTGAGAGCTGTCTCACATGCTTGTGTTTTATATCAATGTGCCTGGACCTTTGACCCACCGCATCGGCCTTGGATATTTCTATGGCAGCTCTGTTGTCTTCGTGAATAGTTATCGGATACGTGGGATCAGCCCAGATGCTGGTGAGCAGGTCATCGAGCCATATAAGATTGTTGGCAGCCTTGGATAGGCATATGTACTCCGCCTCCGTGGTCGAGGTGGCTACCAAATTTTGTTTGCCCGTGTACCAGTACACTGGGCTATCGTTAAGGTAGAATACGTACCCCGAGGTGCTTTTCCTGCTCTTGGTGTCTCCGGCCCAATCAGCATCGGCGTAGCAGGTGAGGACTGGCCCGCTAGATGTACTTGGCTCTAGGAGCAGGCAGGCATCGGCGCTGTACTTTAGGTACCTCAGCACTCTCTTTACAGCGTCCCAGTGGTACATTGTGGGTCTACCTACGTGCCTGGATAGTAGATTAACCGACAGGGCGATGTCTGGTCTTGTCCAGTTGGCGATGTACAGGAGTGATATGGTAGATCTGTATAGGGTGTTGTCCTTGAATTCAGGGGACTCGCCATGTGTATTCTTTAAGAAGTCCGGTTGCATGGGGGTTTCACACCCTTTGGCATCTGCCATGTTGCACTTGTGCAATAGTTCATTTATTTTCTCTTTCTGAGACAGCCGGAACCCCTTGGGTGTTTTATCGATTTGCACCCCTAAGTACTTGTTTATTCTTCCTAAATATTTCAATGTGAAGTGTGCGTTCAACCCGTGGGCAAATGCTTCATGCTTGTCCTTGTGTTTGCTGATATATAGAATGTCGTCCACATAGACTAGGATGTATTCAGGGGATTCTTCTCCACTTCTGGTGAAGAAACAGTTGTCGGCTGTGGTAGCAGTGAATCCCATCGACTTCAACACTCCAACTAAGCACTCGTACCAGCGTTTACCGGATTGTTTCAGTCCATAGAGGCTCTTGTTGAGCAGCCAGGTGTCGCCTTTGTTGGGCTCTTTGCTGTGCGGCGCTCTGATGTATATTTCCTTATCTAGCTTGGCGTGTAAGTAGGCCGTCTGCACATCGAATTGGTGTACCTCTAACCCTAGTACAGAGGCAATTACGAGTGCGCTCTTGACGCTTTCTGCTCTCACGGTAGGGGAGTATGTGTCGGTGTAATCTTCCGGGAACCTCTGGGTGAAACCTTGAGCAACTAACCTGGCCTTGTATAGGTTTTTGCCCCCCTCTAAGTTCTTGATTTTGAAGATCCACTTGGTACCTATCGTGTTTTTTCCTTCTGGGACCTCGGTTGGGGTGAAAACTTCTAGTTCTTTTAGACTGTCCATCTCCTTAGCCATGGCTGACTCCCACCTTGACTTCTCTTCGTGTGGCAGTCTCAACACCTCTTCATAGGAGTTGGGTGTGATGGGAGATGTGTGTATGTGCATTATGTAGTCATCAAATCTTTTGGGTAACTGGTTTCTGGTTGTTCTAACCGGCCTGTCTGTTGTGTGTTAGTTATCGTGTAGGTATCTGGCTTCCTTTTGTGTCAGTGAGTCTACACTTATCTTGGGGTGGTCTCCTTTCCATTCCCTGACCCTGACCTCCTGGTGTTTGGGTTTGGGTTTGGGTTCCTCCCTTTCTACGCTGTCTAGCGCGCCTTGCTTATCTTGTTCTCAGTTGTCTAGTCTCGTTTCCCGCCTAGAGTGTACATCGTTGAAGTGTATCCTGGACCAGTTGGCCTGTTCATGGAAAACTGCTGTCCTAGATACTACAAACTTGTTATTATTGTCTACAAACCTGAACCCTTTGGTGCCCGGTTCGTATCCCATAAACCTTAACCTTCTGGATATTTTGTCCCCCTTCCTGCGCAGCTGCTTTGGTATGTGCACATCAGCGGTGACCCCAAACACGTGCAGGTGTGCTATTTGTGGTTTCTTATTATACATGAGTTCGTAAGGTGTCTTATCTATTACACTGGACCAGGTCCTATTCAGCGTGTAATTGGAGTAGACTAAGGCCTCAGACCAAAAGTGTTGGCCAATCCCTGCATCCTCTAGTGCGCACCTGACCATGGTCTGCAGGGTGGAGTTTCATCGTTCTACGACACCATTCTGGAAGGCTGAAAACAGAGTCAACATAAAGTGAAGCACGCCCTTGGATTTGAGCCAATGGGAGAATTCCCTCGATAGGAATTCGGACCCTCTATCTGTCATGATTTGTTTAATCTGTGTGTTGTTTTGAGTCTCTACCCTTTTATAGAACTCCTTAAATTTCTGGAAAGCTTCGCTCTTTTGCCTTAGTGTATAGACGAAGCCGTAGCGACTATAGTCGTCTACGATGGTGAGAAAGTATCTCTTTTTGTATTTGATGGATGGCCTTAGGGGCCCCACCAAGTCCATGTGTACTAAGTTGAAGGCTTGGCTGGTAGTGCGTGAGGATTTCTTTGGTCTGGGCTTGACCTTTAACTTTGAACATTTGCACACCGAACACTCAAGGTAGTTTTCGCAATTCTTTATTTTGACACCCTCGGTACAATCGGACATTTTTTGAATCACGGGGAAACTAGCATGCCCTAATTTTCGGTGCAGTAGGTGGGCACATTATCGTGCACGGGTCTGCCTATTGATAGCTTTCCCTGTGTGTGTTTGGTTGCGTTCGCTTCCTGTGCAGTGTCTTCTTCGCTGTGTGTCCCCCTCTCACTTTCATGACTCTCCTCATTTTTGTCTGGGTTCGCGCTGCTTATGGGGGCTGAGCTGGTGTTTACGCTGGGGGTGTTGCTCTCATTGAATGTTAGGTAGGACAACCCCTGTTTGACTAACACCCTCCCTATGCTTTCTCCGTCCTTACTTATGTGTGCCTTCCCTTCGGCAAAAGTCACTTTGATTCCCTTTACTAAGTTTTAATGTGGCTAGAATGTTGTGGGGTATCTATGGGACTAGCAGCACCCCCTCTATTTTCCCTATGCCCAGCAGTATTACTACTCCCTTTCCAGTTACCTTAACCTCACTTTGGTTGGCAACCTTGATCAAGAAGTTTTCCTCTGTAAAAGAGGAGAGCAATTGTCTGTTACAGGTTGTGTGGTTAGAGGCCCCAGAGTCCAGGAGCCATGAGTTGACCTCCCTATCCTGACATGTTGAGTGTGTACGTTCCCCTATCTCGTATAGTGACCCTGTCCTGCTGTCATGGGAGCTGTCCCTATTTCCCCTTCTGTCCCGTGGGTTGGGGGAATCCCTGCACCTGTATCTGTCTTCGGGAGTGTGTCTCTCTGCCTGTCTGAGTCTGTGTTCTGGTCTGCTTCTCTCTCTGTAGCCTTTGGGACAATCTCGCTTGTGGTGCCCCCTAGATCCGCAGTTGTAGCACTCAGTTGTGTCATGTTGCCTGTCTTGGAAGGCTACCTTCCTTATGTGTTTGTGTTCCCTAACTGTGTTATGGCGGCTCCTTTTCAAATTATCTTCAGCTATCAGTTTGTTGGATAGCCTCTCGATGGATAGATGTCCTAAGCTAATTGTATCCAGGTGTGCGATGAAACTATCCCATGTGTGGTCTAAAGAGTTAAGTATTACACTCTTCATGGTCTGGTCTGATATGACCTCCCCCCTAAGGTGTAGTTCGGCCCTGGTGGCATTCAGGGACACCAGGTGTTCGCTTATGGGGGTCCCTGGCCTAACTCTGGCAGAGAAAAAATCCTTAGAAATCTGGGTGGTGGTGGCCACACTCTCACTGTAAAATAACCCAAACATTTTTGTATGATCTCTGATACTGTGAGGTGGTGGCCAATGCTATGATATATGGTTGGTGATATGCTAGAGATTAACAGGTAAAAAGCCCTATGATGCATACAGTCCAACTCTAAAGTCCATGGTTTTTCTGGGGGGTCATTGATAAAGTGTGACATATTTTCTTTTAGGAACACCACCTGAAGCTGCGGTGACCACTCTAAGATGTTACCCCCATCCATCCTCAACTTTGGGAAGTCCTTTGGTAAGTTCCCAGCACTATTTGCTAAATTACTTACAACAGGCTGCTGTCCATGGTTCTGCAGGCGCTTGTAACAGCAATACAGCATGGGGACGCTTGCTGGGAGTTTAAAAAGCCCTCTCTGTGTTTTTTTTCTTCTTTCTTCCTCTAGGTGGAGCTGCGCATGCGCGAAGTCCATTTCGGTCCTGTAGTCATTGTGGAAGGACCTGTTCATCATTGCTCCCGCATAGAAGTCTCTCACAGTCGGGTAGGCCTCGGTCTCGACCTTGGGAGTCCAGCGGTGTCTCTGGCGGGACTGGCTCGCGGCGATCTCGTCGGCGTGGAGATCCAGGCGGCTTGGAAGACTCGGCGATGATGATAAGTAGCCGCTCCAGGCTCTGCGTTCCGGGGTTCGCGGCCTTATCGATTTAGGGCGCGGCGTTCCTGGGGTGCGCAGGAGGGTTGGCGCGCTGGCGGTGATGTCGGCATCCCCTGGGTGGGCGTCCCGGTGTCCTCCTCCCTGGCTCCCTGTTCTCTTGGGTCCCTTCGGTTCCTCCCTGGTGATCCTTAGGCCTGGGCCAAAAGCGGCGGCGAGAGTCTTCATGGCCTTGTCGACTTGCCGCTCAGTCGGGGGGCATTCGGAATCCGGATCAGACCCTGGCCCCTCACCCCGGTCACTTTCCCCATCACTTAGGGCTGAGTACTTTTCGTGCGCCGGCCATTTTAAATCCTGGCTTCCGATTGGTCGGAAGTCGGCCATTTTGGCCAGCCGCATGGTCAAAGATGGCCGCCGTTTGAAATTTTGCGCAGGGCCATGGGGCTCGGTGGTCGCTGTAGGGTCGGTTTGGGGTGATCCACTCACCGAGTCCAGTTCTTCGAGCTCCAGGTCCGGGTCGGCCTCACTTATTGCCACCTCGCGGTCCAGTATGAAGCTTCGAAGGTCCGCAAGGAGGTTCTTGTCGTTAGCTCGCTCTTTCAGCAGTTGCAGGACGTTGAGCCGCAGGCTTTCATCCTCTTGATCATCGGGTTCTAGGTTGCTTCCTTCCTCAGTTTCCTTTCCTTCTTCCATCGTGCTGGCCTTGGGATCGATCGTGGCCTCTGTCCTCTCTGGCAATCCCGTTGTGCTGTCACCGCTTTGTTTTTGTAGTGTCGCCATCCTTTAGGCATGCAATCGGGTTTCCTTTGTATGTCCTTGGTTTATTGGGCCATTAAACCATCCTCTGCTACCATCTTGTTACAGGATCTCTGGATCAGGCCCAATAATGGACATAGGCAAGTCATTCAATCAATCTCTTTTATTTACAGGTTTATCCGTACAAGTCAAGTAACATCTGGGAGAAGCATCTGGAATGGTGAGGGGCAACCTTATATACCCATGGGGTGGAGTCTCAGGTAAGGAGTGGTTTGGGAAGGGGGCTGGCTGCATGTGAGCTTGTGTTAACCCCTGCAGTGCTATACTCTCTGCAGGCTCTGGCGCAGGTAGGGCATTTACTTGTGACATACGTAGGGTCAGAACTGGCTTCACTTGGGAACGTGCCGACATGAAGCTTCTAATAAATAACTGGATTTCTTTTGAAGCTTGGCTCGACAGAGGGAGGGGAGAGGGAATGGGAGGAGGACAAGGAGGAGGACAAGGGAAAGGGAGAGGGGGAAGAGAAGAGATATAGAAGGGGGATTGGGAGGGGGAGGGGGAATGGGAGGGGAGAAGGAGTGGGGGAGGGGAGGAGAAGGAGTAGTAGAAGAAGAAGGGCTAAACTCTGTTGGGTTTCCCTCTCAGACAATTTACAAGCTGCATTAATTGTGACGGGGGAGGAGGAGAGAATCTTTCCCAAAGGCACCAAATCAAATCCCACCCTCTCTTTCCCCCCGAAGAGCAGTTGAGGTGGGTCCTGTCATGGCTGAGACACCCCTCCGTCCGTCCCTCTTTCCCTCCTGTGGGTGGGGATTCCTCTCCTCCTAGGGTGTTAAGTTGTGCAGCGACACCTGCTCTTCTTGCTCATCCTCCACCAACGAAGAGAAGCGAAATTTGGCCCGAGCCAACCAGTCCCGTAGTTTCGACTCTGGAGTAACAGAGAAGTCAAGGAACGTGTGATTACCACAAGTTAACCACAATTAACCACGGTTTTATAGGAAGTCCTCAATTTACGGCCGTTGAAAGTTACGACAGCACTCACTGGAAAAGAGTGACTTCTCCCCTTTTTTTTCACACTTACAACCACTTGGCAATTGACTCATCATTATGACGGTTACAATATTTTCCAGAGTCACGTACAAGTAAGTCCTTCACTTACAACGGTTCATTTAGTAACCATTCGAAGTGTGAGAGGAGGACTATATCCATGTTCTGTCCCTGTACCACACACTCACCCCCACAGACGGCCTGGAGTTAATAAGCCACACGACAAAACCAGTGGCTAGCTGCCAATTCAGACTTTACTCACACAAAACAAAGATTAGACTGCAAGCATTCTGATAAAACAGGCAGAGTGTCAACAATACAAGGATTAATCCAAATGCAGTCCGATAAAGCAGGCAAAGTCCAGTAACGCAGAGATCATGGAGTATTTCCAGTTTTTGCTCGTCACAAACTGAACCGGCCACCACACCTACATTTATACCTTGTGGGGTGTGGTCCAGTGACTCAGCTAATCTCTGGCACGCCTTCCCCTCTGCTGTGCACACTTCTCCCTGCGCCTCTGTCTCGGGTCCAGCCAGCACTTATCTTCTTCATCGCTGTCCACCTGTGGCTGCAGGGACGTGCTTGGCTCTGAGCCTATTGTTTGGCCTTCGGTGTCCTCTGGAGGCATTGCCAGAGAGGAGGGTCCTGGAGAGGGAGGCCTTGCCAACTCCTCTCTCTCACTCTCAGAGTCTGTAGGCTCAGGCTCAGCAATGGAGCCACAACAATCCATTGGAAAGTTGCAGGTAGTAAGGCCCAGGAGCGCAAAGCCTCGCTGAACCAGTTTTAAACTAACATGATTGCAAAATACGCCAGACCTATTTCTAATATGCTGACTTCTGTGCTGCATTTTCTGCATTTTGAGATATATTTGGAATCGGAATGTTGAAACTGTGAGGAATAGGGAACAGAAAGTAGCCGATGGATGGAGGTTTGAGATGTACATGGCAGTGGTGAAATCCAATTTTTTTTACTATTGGTTCTGTGGACGTGGCTTGGTGGGTATGGTGGGCATGGTTTGGTGGGTGTGGCAGGGGAAGGATACTGCAAAATCCCCATTCCCACACCACTCCTGGAGGAAGGATACTGCAAAATCTCCATTCCCTCCCCAATCCTGGGGCAAGTATATTGCAAAATCTCCATTCCCACCCCCTCTAGGGGAAGGATACTGCAAAATCTCCATTCCCTCTCCACTCCTGGAGGAGGGATACTGCAAAATCTCCATTCCCTCCCCACTCCTGGGGGAAGGATACTGCAAAATCTCCATTCCCTCCCACACTCCAGGGGAAGAATACTGCAAAATCCCCATTCTTTCCCCATTTCAGGGGAAGGATACTGCAAAAACTCCATTCCCTCCCCACTCCAGGGGAAGGATACTGCAAAATCCCCATTCCCAACCCACTCCTGGAGGAAGGATACTGCAAAATCTCCATTCCCTCCCCAATCCTGGGGCAAGTATATTGCAAAATCTCCATTCCCACCCCACTCTAGGGGAAGGATACTGCAAAATCTCCATTCCCTCTCCACTCCTGGAGGAGGGATACTGCAAAATCTCCATTCCCTCCCCACTCCTGGGGGAAGGATACTGCAAAATCTCCATTCCCTCCCACACTCCAGGGGAAGAATACTGCAAAATCCCCATTCCTTCCCCACTTCAGGGGAAGGATACTGCAAAATCTCCATTCCCTCCCCACTCCAGGGGAAGGATACTGCAAAATCCCCATTCCCACCCCACTCTAGGGGTAGGATACTGCAAAATCTCCATTCCCTCTCCACTCCTGGAGGAGGGATACTGCAAAATCTCCATTCCCTCCCCACTCCTGGGCGAAGGATACTACAAAATCTCCATTCCCTCCCACACTCCAGGGGAAGAATACTGCAAAATCCCCATTCCTTCCCCACTTCAGGGGAAGGATACTGCAAAATCCCCATTCCCTCCCCACTCCTGGAGGAAGGATACTGCAAAATCTCCATTCCCTCCCCAACCCTGGGGGAAGGATATTGCAAAATCTCCATTCCCTCCCCACTCCTGGGGGAAGGATATTGCAAAATCCCCATTCCCTCCCCACTCTGGGGCCAGCCCAGAGGTGGTATTTGCCGGTTCTCTGAACTACTCAAAATTTCCGCTACCGGTTCTCCAGAACCTGTGAGAACCTGCTGGATTTCACCCCTGGTAAACGGGTGTTTGCAGAGAGTTGACGGTGAGTAAGAATGTAAGAAGGAACAGGGAAGTGAAACTATGGAATGCGTATGTCAGTTAAAAAAAGAAGGTGTAAGAAATGTGGCTTGAGATGGGAATGGTGTCCTTTGCCCGATAGCGGTCCTTCTAGGAGCTGCTATGTGACATTGGGTCCCATTGCAATGGTTTCATAATGTAAGTTTTGTTGCGGAATTTCACTGCTAAATTGGCTGCTCACGTTCCAAATTGCTTGTGAAAATAAACCTCTGAATCTTAAAGTAAGATTTATTGCTTGTGATTTCCCCTTTGGGTTTTTATTGGGGTTTTTTGATAACAGAAAGGGACGCAGTGGCTCAGTGGCTAAGACGCTGAGCTTGTCGATAGAAAGGTCGGCAGTTCAGCGGTTCGAATCCCGAGTGCCGCGGAATGGGGTGAGCTCCCATGACAGCTTCTGCCAATCTAGCAGTTCGAAAGCAGGTAAAAAATGCGAGTAGAAAAATAGGGACCCCCTTTGGTGGGAAGGGAACAGCGTTCCGTGCGCCTTTGGCGTTGCGTCATGCCGGCCACATGACCACGGAGATGTCTTCGGACAGCGCTGGCTCTTCGGCTTTGAAATGGAGATGACAGGCAACGCTTGTGTGCCCACAGATACAGCTCCGCATGCCACCTGTGGCACACGTGCCATAGGTTCGTCAACACGGCCCTAGCTCATCTCTGGTGCACATGCGTGCGCCGGCCAACTAATGTTTGGGCCTTCTGGACCCACCAGAAGTCAGGAAACAAGCTGTTTCCGGCCTCCAGAGGGCCTCTGGGGGGTGGGGAAGGTCGTTTTCACCCTCCCCAGGCTCCTAGAAAGGCTCTGGAGCCTGGGGAGGGCGAAAAACGGGCCTACTGGGCCCACCATGCCATCGTGTGCCGAAAGTGGGGGGAGTGTGGGGGGGGTTACACATGCATGTGCAGGGGAGTGGAGTGCATTGAATTATGGGTGCGTGCGACCCCCCCTCCGCTCCCCTCTGCTTTCGGCACGCGACGGCAAAAAGGTTAGCCACCACTGGTCTAGGGTTCCCTGCCTGAGCAGCAGGTTAGAATCATAGAATAACAAGAGTTGGAAGGGACCTTGGAGGTCATCTAGTCCAACCCCCTGCTTAGGCAGGAAACCCAACACCACGTCAGACAAATGGCTGTCAAACCTCTTCTTAAAAACTTCCATTGTTGGAGCATTCATTCTGGAGGCAAGTTGTGCCACTGGTGAATTGTTCTAAGCGTCAGAAAATTCCTCCTTAGTTCTAGGTTGCTTCTCTCCTTGATTAGTTTCCATCCGTTGCTTTTTGTCCTGCCCTCACGTTGGACTAGAAGACCTCCATGGTCCTTCCAACTCTTGTTATTCTCTTATCCCCTTGTGCCCCTTTTTTGGGCAGAATAAAGCTCTTGTAAATCTCCACCTCGGTATGTGGTTCATTCAGCGTTGCACCTCAGGCAGAACCAGTTTTCTGGGAAAACACTATACTTCTGGAGGACTACAGATTAAGAGTTGGAAGGGACCTTGTAGGTCATCTAGTCCAACCCCCCCGCCGGTCCAAGCAACCCACCCACGCCTCCACTCCACCTTCACTCCATAAAACCCAACCCACAGCTTAGAAAGTCACAAAGTGTTGTGACTCTGACTCCCGAGCCTGTCCTAACAGAGGAAGAGGACTCAGACAGTGATGGGGAGGAACTGACTAGGCCTCCCTCTCCAGGACCCTCCTCTCTGGCAATGCCTCGGGTTCCATCCGAAGGCCAAGAGGAACAGCCTGGGATGGGCCAGGAGGAAAGCATATCAGATAGGGAGCGAAGATGATGAATCCTGGCTTGATCCCAGGCAGCGTCGGAGGGAGAAGCATGCGCAGCAAAAGAAGAGGCGTGGGAGGGCCAGGGATTGAGCTGAGTCACTGAGCCACACCCCACAAGGGATAAGGGCCGGGGTATTTATGAGACCGCCTTCTGCCGCCAATAGCCTCCCACTGGCCAGTATGCTCCCACAGAGAGGGACTCCTCAGGGTGCCGTCGGCCAGACAATGTCGGCTGGCAAACCTCAGAGGGAGAGCCTTCTCTGTGGCGGCACCTGCCCTCTGGAACGACCTACCCCCAGAGATACGCACGATACCAGACCTCCGGACTTTTCGTCGGGCCCTGAAAACGCATCTTTTTCACCTAGCCGGGCTGGCTTGATCCCATCCCTTCGGTTTTAATTTGTAATTGGTTTTAATCCGGGTTGTTTTAAATGGATAGCCAAAAATATTTCATGTTTTTTAAATTGCTTTTAAATTTTATATGTTATGTTTTACCATGGCTGTTCACTGCCCTGAGTCCTATTGGAGAAGGGCGGTATACAAATTAAATAAATAAATAAATAAATAAATAAATAAATAAATAAATAAATAAATAAATAAATGGGGGTGTGATTGCTCGGCAGGCTTTGTGACGGACAAAAGTTTAAACTCTAAAGAGTCACATTGTGAATCCTGCACTTCGGCTCAGATATATTTTGGACTAAACTCCTGTGGATAATTTGTCGCTCTGGAAACGGACTGCAGATAAGGCCTTTCCTGCTTTTTGGGAGTACTGATTGGACTGGGCAGGCGTTTTACAGTTAGCTGCCAGAACTCTCGTCTGCCAGGAATTCTGGTCTGTTTATACAATAAATTATTGGCAGGCGTTGTTTGATACTGCATTTGTCTGTGTGAGGACGGGGGACAGAACACAAAGACTGTGTGGGCGCCAACTCCTGACACCGCTGTGGCGTGTCCCGTCTTACCCGAAGAGGGATCCTTCTCCAGGAGGTTGGATCCCATGGGGTCTTCTTTGAGGGTGTCGAGCTTTTCATTCCAGTCTTCCCAGTTTACTTCTTCTACTCTAGAAAAAGAGTCATAAGTAGCAATAACACAATCTTCCAAGCCTCCTCCAGTGGTGGATTTCAAAAATTTTTTACTACCGGTTCTGTTGGTATGGCTTGGTGGGCGTGGCATGGCTTGGTGGGTGTGGCTTGGTGGGCATGGCAGGGGAAGGATACTGTAAAATCCCCATTCCCACCCCACTCCAGGGGGAAGGATACTGCAAAATCCCTATTCCCCCCCCCCACTCCAGGGAGAAGGATACTGCAAAATCCCCATTCCCCCCCACTCCAGGGGGAAGGATACTGCAAAATCCCCATTCCCCCC
The DNA here is from genome assembly GCF_059756535.1 of Pantherophis guttatus. NCBI lineage: Eukaryota > Metazoa > Chordata > Lepidosauria > Squamata > Colubridae > Pantherophis > Pantherophis guttatus. Next base: position 345,981,107 of record NC_142063.1, read on the forward strand.
CCACTCCAGGGGGAAGGATACTGCAAAATCCCCATTCCCCCCCCACTCCAGGGAGAAGGATACTGCAAAATCCCCATTCTCCCCCCACTCCAGGGAGAAGGATACTGCAAAATCCCCATTCCCACCTCACTCCAGGGAGAAGGATACTGCAAAATCCCCATTCCCACCTCACTCCAGGGAGAAGGATATTGCAAAATCCCCATTCCCACCTCACTCCAGGGGAAGGATACTGCAAAATCCCCATTCCCACCCCACTCCAGGGAGAAGGATACTGCAAAATTCCCATTCCCACCCCACTCCAGGGAGAAGGATACTGCAAAATCCCCATTCCCACCCCACTCCAGGGAGAAGGATACTACAAAATCCCCATTCCCACCTCACTCCAGGGGAAGGATACCGCAAAATCCCCATTTCCTCCCGATCAGCTGGGACTTGGGAGGCAGAGAATAGATGGAGGCGGGGCCAGTCAGAATTTTTACTACTAGAATTTCTCCGAACAAATCAAAATTTCTGCTACCGGTTCTCCAGAATTGGTCAGAACCTGCTGAAACCCACCTCTGGCCTCCTCCCTCCCTTTATGCTCGAGAGAACCAGGGAGGGTCCATTTCTGAAATGACGTGTTTCGTACCCCAATTGGGCACGTGGTGGTTCAGCTTACCGAAAAAACCACCTCTCGTCTTCCTTGTCCTCAGAGCTGACGGAGAGGTAACAGCCGGCTCTCTGGGCCTTTTTCCAGCACCAGATCCAGTTTTTCTCTATCTCCAGAATAGCGATGGCTCTCTGCAAATAGAGTGGTTGGTTGGTGAAGAGAGCTTAGAAATCAGGGGGAAGGGCAGAGGGAGGGAGAGAGAGAGAGAGAGGAGGGAGGGAGGGAGGGAGGAAGGGGGGAAGGAAGGAAGGAAGGATATGTGGATGGGTGGATGGACAGACAGACAGACAGATAATGGATGGATTGATGGATGGGTGGATGGGTGGATGGGTGGATGGGTGGATGGGTGGATAGATAGATGATAGAGAGAATAGATAGATAATGGATGGATAGAAGGTAGATAGATAGATAGATAGATAGATAGATAGATAGATAGATAGATAGATAGAATAGATAGATAATGGATGGATGGATGGATGGATGGATGGATGGATGGATAAAAGAGATAGAATAGATAGATAATGGATGGATGGATGGATGGATGGATGGATAGAAGATAGACAGAATAGACAATGGATGGATGAAGAGATAGATAGATAGATAGATAGATAGATAGATAGATAGATAGATAGATAATAGATGAATGAAGACAGACAGACAGACAGACAGATAGATAGATGATGGATGGATGGATGGATGGAAGATAGATAGAGAATAGAATAGAATAGAATAGAATAGAATAGAATAGAATAGAATAGAATAGAATAGAATAGAATAGAATAGAATAGAATAGAATAGAATAGAATAGAATAGAATGGATGGATGGATGGATGGATGGATGGATGGATGGATAGATGATAGAGAGAATAGATAGATAATGGATGGATAGAAGATAGATAGATAGATAGATAGATAGATAGATAGATAGATAGAATAGATAGATAATGGATGGATGGATGGATGGATAAAAGATAGATAGAATAGATAGATAATGGATGGATGGATGGATGGATGGATGGATGGATGGATAGATAGAAGATAGACAGAATAGATAGATAATGGATGGATGGATAGAAGATAGAATAGACAATGGATGGATGAAGAGATAGATAGATAGATAGATAGATAGATAGATAGATAGATAGATAGATAGATAGGTAGATAGGTAGATAATAGATGAATGAAGACAGACAGACAGACAGATAGATAATGGATGGCTGGATGGATGGATAGAAGATAGATAGAGAATAGAATAGAATAGAATAGAATAGAATAGAATAGAATAGAATAGAATAGAATAGAATAGAATAGAATGGATGGATGGATGGATGGATGGATGGATGGATAGATGATAGAGAGAATAGATAGATAATGGATGGATAGAAGATAGATAGATAGATAGATAGATAGATAGATAGATAGATAGATAGAATAGATAATGGATGGATGGATGGATGGATAAAAGATAGAATAGATAGATAATGGATGGATGGATAGAAGATAGACAGAATAGACAATGGATGAATGAAGAGATAGATAGATAGATAGATAGATAGATAGATAGATAGATAGATAATAGATGAATGAAGACAGACAGACAGACAGACAGATAGATAATGGATGGCTGGATGGATGGATAGAAGATAGATAGAGAATAGAATAGAATAGAATAGAATAGAATAGAATAGAATAGAATAGAATAGAATAGAATGGATGGATGGATGGATGGATGGATGGATGGATGGATGGATGGATAGATAGATAGATAGATAGATAGATAGATAGATAGATAGATCTATCAGATCTATCAGATCTATCTATAGATCCCACAACCCCACTCCCCTCTAGCACTGATGATGTTATCTACTAGGGTCATGAAATATATGCAAGAAAACTACGAAGCACCAAGGACCCCACAGTTCTCCTCTTCTTCCTCCTCCTCCTCTCCTCAAACCCACTCCTTCTAGCACTGATGTCATTACCTAGTTGGGTCATGAGACGTCTTCAAGAAAACCACGAAGCTCAGGGAGCACCAAGGACCCCCCAAAGTTGAACCCCTGAGCTACAAATCTTCTCTTCCACTGGTTCTTTGGATCTGGTTCCATTGAAGCCCCTGCTGGGCCAGAAGTGGCCACCGTCCCAGTCCAAAGGGGCCTTACCTGCAACTGCCAGACGCTCTGGCTGTACCCGGAGACGTTGGTGACCGTTTCGCTCATCAGGGCAATCAGCATGTTGAGCAAGAGGATGTAGGTCAAGATGACGAAAAGGAGGACCATCAGCATCGCGATGTCGCTGTACTTTACATTCTCGTTGTACTCCAGGTCTCCCATGCCGATGGTGAACTTGAAGAGCAGCAGGGCAGTCTGAAATAGCCCCGAATACACGGCCTGGTCTTTCGAGTCATCGCTGAGCGGGTGAGATGCGTTGCGGGTGGGGTGGGAAGCGCCACCGGTGAGGATGATGAGAGCTGAAAGGAGCCATTGAAATTTCAATTCCGACAGAGCGTTGGCAGCGTGACTACTATTAGGAGACAACTCAGGGGCACAACATAACACACAGAGACTTAGACATTTAACAGTGGTTTATATACAAGATATATACAGAAATGTACGTAGTTGGCAAATACCTGACAAGCAATCAGTCTTCTTCTTAACTCTACACGGAGAACTCAGCAATGAATAGCGGACACAAGGAGAGAAAATACGCCCTCTCCTGGCTGCCTTACATAAACACCTCTTCAAGCGGTCAAAACTTTTGATATGGGAGATATTTTATCAATGGTTTGATAAAAAAGTATGGAGATGAGATAGCATATATGAAATGTTTAAATATTTATCTTTAGTTTAAGTAAAGAATAATTGCTATATGAGGAGATTTGGAGAATTGTAAGCACGAAATGATTTTAACCGATTGAGATGCTGTCTATAATTGTTTGTAAGGATGATATTTTATGTTATTGTTGTTGTGTTTTGTTTTGTTTTTATTTTTAATCTAAAATAAAACTTTTTAAAAAAAAAAAACTTTTGTGGACCTCTTTCTAGTCGACAACCGGCAATACCAATGCTGATTCATCTTCACTGCGTCAGCCGTACATTTCATCAGCTTTACAGTTGCATCAGCTCTTAAACCTCAATACCTTAGCAAATTCTTCCTCTGGAAACTTTGGGGGAACCAGCGGTGGGTTTCAAATTTTTTTACTACCGGTTCTGTGGGCGTGGCATGGCTTGGTGGGCGTGGCTTGGTGGGCGTGGCAGGGGAAGGATACTGTAAAATCCCCATTCCCTCCCCAATCCAGGGTAAGGATACTGCAAAATCCACATTTCCTCCCAATCAGCTGGGACTCGGGAGGCAGAGAATAGATGGGGGCGGGGCCAGTCAGAATTTTTACTACCGGTTCTCCGAATTACTCAAAATTTTCACTACCGGTTCTCCAGAACTGGCCAGAACCTGCTGAAACCCACCTCGGAGAGGGGGAACCTTTTCAGTTTGAAGGACAGGAGACGCAAAGTGGCTGGTTGATTTTTGGAGGCATCGTTAGTTGTTCAACTGATCTTCTTGTTAGGTTTTTATTTGCATCAAAATACCAAGACATCTAGACTCTGAATTCTTCACTGCATGTTCACAATCGATCATTCAGAATAGAGCCGGAAGGGACCTTGGAGGTCTTCTAGTCCAACTCCCCTGGTCAAGAAGGAAACGCTATATCAGTCAGAGGCTTACTTGGAACCTGGGGAGGGCAAAAACAGCCTTCCCCATGCCCCCGGAGGCTTTCCGGAAGCCGGAAACAGGCCCATTTGCCGACTTCCGGTGGGACTGGAAGGCCCATTCTTCGCTTTCCCCAGCCTCCAGAGCCTTTCTAGGAGCCTGGGGAGGGTGAAAATGCACTTTCCCACCCCACTTGAGGCCCTCAGGAGGCCGGAAATAGCCTTCCGGTGGGCCCGAAAGGCCCGAAAATCAGCTGACTGGCATGCATATGCTAGCTAGGGCAACGTTTGCGTGCCCACTGATATGGCTCTGCGTGCCACCTGTGGCACGCATGCCATAGGTTCACCATCACAGCCCTATATCATTTCAGACTTAGGGTTGTCCAGTCTTTTCTTAGAGATGTCCAGTGATTAAACCCCTCTGCACAGCTGTGTCTTTCACTCATTCATTCACTCATTTACTCATTCATTCACTCACCCATTTATTCACTCATTTACTCATTCATTCACTCACTCTCATTTATTCATTCATTTACTCACTCATTCACTCACCCATTTATTCACTCATTTATTCATTCATTCACTCACTCTCATTTATTCATTTACTCACTCATTCATTCACCCATTTATTCACTCATTTACTCATTCATTCACTCACTCCATTTATTCATTCATTTACTCACTCATTCATTCACCCATTTATTCACTCATTTACTCATTCATTCACTCACTCTTCATTTATTCATTCATTTACTCACTCATTCACTACCCATTTATTCACTCATTTACTCATTCATTCATTCACTCCATTTATCAATTGATTTACTCATTCATTCACCCATTTATTCACTCATTTACTCATTCATTCACTCACTCCATTTATTCATTCATTTACTCACTCATTCACTCACCCATTTATTCACTCATTCATTCACTCACTCTCATTTATTCATTCCTTTACTCACTCATTCACTCACCCATTTATTCACTCATTTACTCATTCATTCATTCACTCCATTTATCAATTGATTTACTCACTCATTCACCCATTTATTCACTCATTTACTCATTCATTCATTCACTCCATTTATCAATTGATTTACTCACTCATTCATTCACTCATTCATTCTCATTCACTCATTCACTTATTCATTCAGAACTAAGGAGAAATTTTCTGACAGCTAGAACAATTAGCCAGTGGAACAACTTGCCTCCAGAAGTTGTGAATTCTCCAACACTGGAAGTTTTTAAGGAGAGACTGGACAACCATTTGTCTGAAATTGCATAGGGTTTCCTGCCTGAGCAGGGGGTTGGACTAGAGCAGTGGTCACCAACTGGTGGTCCGTGGACCACTGGTGGTCCACGAGAAAATGTTGGTGTTCCGCAGAAAAATTATTTGCATTTTTTATATTGCACTAAATCAGGGGTCCTCAAACTACGGCCCCTGAGCCGGATACGTGCAATGAACATTTCTGTTGCTGCAGAGAGTCTCCCCCTTCAGGGTCTTTTTGTGTGGGTTGGAGGGGGGCAGAAATTCCGTCCTAGGGGCTGCTTCGGCCTCCTGGTGTGGGTCTTTGGGCGAAGGCTGGAGGGAAGAGCCGCTGGTGGCGAAGAGCCGGAGGGCCTCGTTCCAGTGGGACTGCATCATGGCCTGGAACTGGCTGACCATCGCAGCCCGCTGAACCTCCAGGTGCCGGTACCTGGCCTTGCACTCCCGCAGGTCTTCCCTCTGCTTGGAAAGCCTATGCTCCTAGTCCTCAGTGAGGTGCTTCTGCTGAGCCTCCTTCTCGGCCAGATCCAATTTGAACTGAGCTGTTTTCCCAACTCTTTCTCGTGGTGGATGCTTAGCTCCAGCAACTGCTTCTTGTTGGGGTCCTAAGGAGCCCGGGTGGGCAGGCGAAGAGGGGCTGGGAGGGGAGGGGCGAGTAGAGACCGGTGAGATGCCCCTAGATGTGAGTGACATCGAGTTGGCCACGCCCACCCAATCACATGACCACCTAGCCACGCCCACCCAGCCGGTCATTAGGCAGATCATATTAGCGGTCCATGGGATTTAAAATTATGAATTTAGTGGTCCCTGAAGTCCGAAAGGTTGGTGAACCCTGGACTAGAAGACCTCCAAGGTCCTTCCCAACTCTGTTATTCTATTCTATTCATTTATTAATTTATTTACTCACTCCCTCACTCACTCATTCATTCATTCACTCACTCATTGATTGATTGATTCATTCATTCATTCATTCACTCATTCATTTATTAATTGATTTACTCATTCATTCACTCATTCACTCACTCACTCATTCATTCATTTATTAATTCATTCATTCATTCACTCATTAATGAATTAATTAATTGAATGAATTAATTAATTGAATGAATTAATTAATTGAATTAATTAATTAATTGAATTAATTAATTAATTGAATTAATTAATTAATTGAATTAATTAATTAATTAATTAATTAATTCATTCATTCATTTGTATGGTCACCCTTCTCAAACAAGTGTCTCCACCTGCCTTCAGCTGGATGGACCTTCTATTTGCTCCAAAACTGAGCTCTCCTCACCCCCGATTAAGGTATACCTGCCACAGAAATCTTTCCTAATATGAATATCAATTCCAGCCCAGCAGTCCTAGAGGGGATTCTCGGGGTTCAAAACGGGCCTGCTGGACTATCTCTTTGACCAAGATCCAAACCTTTCCTTGATCCTGATGGGCTGATTCTGATTCTTGGGTTTTATTATTTATTTGTCCCTGTTTTAATTGGTTTTTAATTAGGATTTTCTTTTATTATTGTATGTTTTTTAACTTGTGTTCGCCGCCCTGAGTCCTTTGGGAGAAGGGCGGCATATAATTATTTGTAAATAAATAAATAAATAAATCCTTGACTCCCTCCTGCTCCGGTGGGAATGAGAAAGGGCATTATCTTGGCTATGCTCACCTGTGCCTCTCCCTGACACTCACCTGTTGCAAAGCCAAATAGGAAGATCACATAAACCATCAGGAAGTGCAGAAGGTCCCTCAAGATGGCCTGCAACGAGAATGAAAAGCCATGTGGAGAGTGGCCATTTTCAAACTTGGGACCTTTAATGTCACTGCGTTATGTGTTTGCCAGCTGAGCTTCCATCCTAAGACTTACGGTAGCCTGCCAGAGAACTTATCTGTAGCAACTCAGATAAGACTGTCCTGTGATTTCTGAACTACTGCGCATGTCTACATTCTTTCTTTGCTAACTTCCTGATTTACGTCTTCCTTTGTCCGGTAAAGATGTAGTTATCTAATTTTGTTTTTATAATAAACTGTTTCTTAGAATATATACTTCGGGTTTTCTTTCTTTGAAAGTATACAGCATGGAAAACAAGATCCATTCACCTCTAATTAATTACAGTTTCCCCACGGGGGGAACGAGGCTGATTCACGCTTCGACAAGATGGATAGGCTTCAACTCCCCAAATCCATGGATCTTAAAAGGCGCCCAATTTGGAAATCACTGTTGTAGGTTATTCCATTGCTGAGATTGTTAACACCAGCCATCCTGCTAACTGGGCAGGAACTAAATAAATGCAGGTTGTCCTCAATAAAGGAGAATATATGTAATTCAGGGTTGAAATCCTGGGTGCTCTCTGAGCTTGCTTGCTTTCTTCCGGACGTTTCATGACCCAACTAGGTAACATCATCAGTGCTAGTAAGGAGTGCTGTTTGCTGTCAGTTTATATTCTGTGACTTGCTTGTCTATGTGGGTGGAGGTGATTACTGGTGGAGAGGTGTTGGAGTCTTTTTTGGGGGGCGGCGGGCTGTTTGGTTGTCTCTTTTGCACAGTCTATAATGTCTGTGATTATTGATGGCTGATTGGTCAGAGTCTCAGGCCTCTAGAAATTCCCTGGCATTTTTGGACTTGGTCTGGTCTAGAATTGGACACCTCTGATCTAGATGCTCAATGCAACCTTCCTTCCTTCCTTCCTTTTCTTCTTTCCTTCCTTCCTTCCTTCCTTTCATCTTTCCTTTCCTTCTTTCCTTCCTTCCTTCCTTTCCTTTCTTTCTTTCTTTCTTTCTTCCTTTCTTCCTTCCTTCCTTTATTCCTTTCTTCCTTCCTTCCGTCTTTCCTTCCTTTCCTTCCTTCCTTTCCTTCTTTCCTTTCTTCCTTTCTTCTGTCCTTCCTTCCTTTCCTTTCCTTCTTTCTTTCCTTTCTTCCTTTCTTCCTTCCTTCTTTCCTTCCTTTCCTTCCTTCTTTCCTTTCCTTCCTTCCTTCCTTTCCTTCTTTCCTTCCTTCCTTCTTTCCTTCCTTCCTTCCATCTTTCCTTCCTTTCCTTCTTTCCTTTCTTCTTTCCTTCCTTCCTTCCTTCCTTCCTTCTTTCCTTTCTTTCCTTCCTTCCTTTCCTTCTTTCCTTCCTTCCTTCTTTCCTTCCTTCCTTCCTTCCTTTCCTTTCCTTTCTTCCTTCCTTCCTTCCTTCCTTTCTTCTGTCCTTCCTTTCCTTCCGTCTTTCCTTCCTTAGTTCCTTCCTTCTTTCCTTCTTTCCTTCTTTCCTTCCTTCCTTTCCTTCCTTCCTTCCTTCCTTCCTTCCTTCCTTCTTTCCTTCCTTCTTTCCTTCTTTCCTTCCTTCCTTTCCTTCCTTCCTTCCTTTCCTTCTTTCCTTCCTTCCTTTCTTCCATCTTTCCTTCCTTCCTTCCTTCCTTCCTTCCTTTCCTTCTTTCCTTTCTTCCTTTCTTCTTTCCTTCCTTCCTTTCCTTCTTTCTTTCCTTTCTTCCTTTCTTCCTTTCTTCTCCAGCACCTCTCCACAAGTAATCAGCATTCAGATCAGCATAGATTAGCTCCAAGGTTAACTTCAGACCAACAACCAAGTAAGCAGTACCCCTATCAAGAAACTGCCAAACAGCAATATGTAAACAGCCCAAACAGACCCCCACTCACACAGACCACAGAGTATAAACTGACAGCAAACAGCACTCCTTACTAGCACTGATGACGTTACCTAGTTGGGTAATGAAACGTCTGCAAGAAAACAAACAACCTCAGAGAGCACCAAGGGCCGCTCACATGTTGCCCTCGTTTAACAACTGCCCCGTACAGCAATTTTTCACCCTTAGGATGAAAAAGTAGCTTTGCAAACCAGCCCTTGCATTTATAGGACCTTTGCAAGAAAGCGAAAAATCAAATCCTGAACGTTGTGGTGTTTCGCGTCGTGACCGCTTCGCTTAACGACCAAGCTGCCGGTTTCAATTCTGGTTGTTAAAACGAGGGCAACCTGTAAATGACCGGCTTCATTTAAGATTCTGAGCTGCCCTGCAAAATCAGAAGCAATGCAATATTTGGAAACGGAAAAGATCCGGTTACCTTCTGGATCATCACGATGTAGATTCCCATCTGCTGGAGACCACGGGTGTAATAGAGCATGTTCACCCAGCCCAAAAGCAAGGCGAACACCATGGGCAGCACGTATTTTTCCGTGTTTGCCAAGAACATCACGGATGAGGCCAGGATGGCAGATGCCTGCACAAACCTGGCAAGGGCCAGAGAGAGAGAAACAGAAAAGAAGAGAAGAGCAGTGAAGATGATTGAAGGCATGGAGGCTAAAACACACGAAGAACGGTTGCAGGATTTGTGTAAGGCTCGTCTAGTGAAGAGAAGGACCAGGGGAGACAGGAGAGCATCTTTCAATATTTGAGGGGCTGCCCCAGAGAGGAGGAAGGGGGTCAAGCTATTCTCCAAAGCAAAAGGAAGGAAGGAAGGGAGGGAGGGAGGGAGGGAGGGAGGGAAGGAAGGTGGAAGGGAGGGGGAAAAAAAAGAGAGAGAGAGAGAGAGAGAAAGAAAGGAAAGAAAGAAAGAAAAGAAAAGAAAGAAAGAAAGACATCTGAATGAACCATAGATGGACAGAAGACATGGCTGGTCTAGTGAAGAGAAGGACCAGGGGAGACAGGAGAGCATCTTTCAATATTTAAGGGGCTGCCCCAGAGAGGAGGAAGGGGGTCAAGCTATTTTCCAAAGCAAAAGGAAGGAAGGAAGGAAGGAGGGAGGGAGGGAGGGAGGGAAGGAAGGTGGAAGGGAGGGAAAGAAAGAGAGAGAGAGAGAAAGAAAGAAAGAAAAGAAAGAAAGAAAGAACGAAAGAAAGGAAAGAAAGAAAGAAAGAAAGAAAGAAAGAAAGAAAGAAAGAAAGAAAGAAAGAAAGAAAGAAAGACATCTGAATGAACCATAGATGGACAGAAGACATGGCTGGTCTAGTGAAGAGAAGGACCAGGGGAGACAGGAGAGCATTTTTCAATATTTAAGGGGCTGCCCCAGAGAGGAGGAAGGGGATCAAGCTATTTTCCAAAGCAAAAGGAAGGAAGGAAGGAAGGAGGGAGGGAGGGAGGGAGGGAAGGAAGGTGGAAGGGAGGGAAAGAAAGAGAGAGAGAGAGAGAGAAAGAAAGAAAAGAAAGAAAGAAAGAAAGAAAGAAAGAAAGAAAGAAAGAAAAGAAAAGAAAGAAAGAAAGACATCTGAATGAACCATAGATGGACAGAAGACATGGCTGGTCTAGTGAAGAGAAGGACCAGGGGAGACAGGAGAGCATCTTTCAATATTTAAGGGGCTGCCCCAGAGAGGAGGAAGGGGATCAAGCTATTTTCCAAAGCAAAAGGAAGGAAGGAAGGAAGGAGGGAGGGAGGGAGGGAGGGAAGGAAGGTGGAAGGGAGGGAAAGAAAGAGAGAGAGAGAGAGAAAGAAAAAAAGAAAAGAAAGAAAGAAAGAACGAAAGAAAGGAAAGAAAGAAAGAAAGAAAGAAAGAAAGAAAGAAAGAAAGAAAGAAAGAAAGACATCTGAATGAACCAGATGGACAGAAGACATGGCTAGTCTAGTGAAGAGAAGGACCAGGGGAGACAGGAGAGCATCTTCCAATATTTGAGGGGCTGCCCCAAAGAGGAGGGGGTCAATCAGGGGTGAAATGCTCCCAGTTCGGACCGGATCGCACGATCCAGTAGCGATGGCGGCGGGTGGTTCGGAGAACCGGTAGCAAAAATCCCTGCGCCCCCCCCACCATGCCCAGCTGAGCCGCACGATCATCAGAGGCTTCTTTTTTAAAAAAAAAAACTTTTAAAAGCATTTTTTCTACAACCTCTTCCGTCGAAAAAATGCTTTCAAAAGTAAAAAAAAAAGAAGCCTCTGATGATCGCGTGGCTCAGCTGGGATCGTCAGAGGCTTTTCAAAGCATTCTTTTCTGCAACCTCTTCGGCCGAAGAGGTGGTTTTAAAAAAATGCTTTGAAAAGCCTCTGACGATCCCAGCTGAGTTGCCTGATCGGCAGAGAGGCTTTTCAAAGCATTTTTGCAACCTCTTCGGCCGAAGAGGTTGTAGAAAAAATGCTTTGAAAAGTTTTTTTTTTTTTAAAGTTGGCCACGCCCACCCAGTCACGTTACCCCACCCCTACCAAGCCACGCCCACAGAACCGGTAGTAACAATTTTTACATTTCACCCTTTGAGGTCAACCCATTCTCCAAAGCACCTGAAGGCAGGGCAAGAAACAACGGATGGAAACTAATCAAGGAGAAATTCAACCTGGAATTTAAGGAGGAATTTCCTGACAGTGAGGACAATTAACCAGTGGAACTGCTTGCCACCAGAAGTTGTAGGTGCTTCATCACCGGAGATTTTAAAGAAAAGACTGGAGAGCCACTTGTCTGAAATGGTATAGAGCAGTGATGGCTAACCTTTTTGCCGTCACATGCCAAAAGCGGGCGCGCACACATGCCCACATCCATAATTCAATGCCCCCTGGTACCACCATCCCCGTGCATGTGCGCGCAACCCCCCCTCCCCCCGCTCCGTATTTTTGGGCCTAGTGAGCCTATCTAAAGCCTCTGGAGCGCAAAAATGGCTTTCCCCACCTCCACAGAGGCCCTCCAGAGGCTGAAAACGGCCCATTTCCCGACTTCCGTTGGGCCCAGAAGGCCCATTTTTTGCCCTCCCCAGGTTCCAGAAGCTTTCCTAGAAGCTGGGGAGGGTGAAAATGGCCTCCCCCCATCCCCGGAGGCCCTCCAGAGACTCCTGGGAGGGGAGGCGTGGGCAGGGCCAGCCGAAAATCAGCTGGTTGGCATGCACATACGCGCTGAAGCTGAGCTAGGGCAACGGCTCACATGCCGGAAAATATGGCTCCACGTGCCACCTGTGGCATGCGTGCCATAGGCTCGCCATCGTGGGTATAGAGTCTTCTGCTTGAGCAGGGGGTTGGACTAGATGACCTCCAAGGTCCCTTCCAACTCTTGATATTCTTTTACTACCGGTTCTGTGGGCATGGCTTGGTGGGCGTGGCATGGCTGCACTGGCTTCCGGTGGTCCTTCGGGTGCGATTCAAGGTGTTGGTTACCACCTTTAGAGCGCTCCATGGCTTAGGACCTGGATACCTATGAGACCGCCTCCTGCCGCTGAGAGCCTCCCACCAGCCAGTACGCTCCCACAGAGAGGGGCTCCTCGGGGTGCTGTCGGTCAAACAATGTTGACTGGCGGCCCCCAGGGGGAGAACTTTCTCTGTGGGAGCACCTACCCTCTGGAATGAGCTACCCCCGGAGATACGGACGATCCCGGACGTACGAACTTTCCGCCGGGCCCTAAAGACTTTCATATTTCACCAAGCCGGGCTGGCCTAATTTTTAAATGGTTTAATTTTAATCTGAATTTTAATGGGGTATTTAAACTGTTGGGCCAAATTATTTAATATATTTTAAATTGCTTTTAAATTTTTGTATTTTGTGTTTTTTACCTTTGGCTGTTCACCGCCCTGAGTCCTTCGGGAGAAGGGCAGTATATAAACTTAAATATAAATAAATAAATAAATAAATAAATAAATAAATAAATAAATAAATAAATAAATGGCTTGGTGGGCGTGGCAGGGGAAGGATACTGCAAAATCCCCATTTCCTCCCGATCAGCTGGGACTCAGGAGGCGGAGAATAGATGGGGGCAGGGCCAGTCAGAATTTTTACTACCGGTTCTCCGAACTACTCAAAATTTCCGCTACCGGTTCTCCAGAACTGGTCAGAACCTGCTGAAACCCACCTCTGATTCTACATTAGCTCAGTGATGACAAATCTTTTCAGCACCAAGGGTTAGGGTTAGGGTACATCGAGGGCCCAAATCAGAATGTGCGTGCATGGGAGGAGCACCGGAAACCCGAAATCCAGCTGGCCGGCACGCACATGCCTGTTTTTTGGTCGGTTTTGGCCATTTTTCGGACCGTTTTCAGGGCGTTTTTTCAGGGTGTTTTCAAACTTTATTTGGGGTGTTTTCGGGCTGTTTTTTGGGTGCTCCAGCACCCGTGAAGACCAGCTGCGTGCCGGAAACCGGAAGATCAGCTGGCGACGGCGTGCCGTAGGTTCGCCAAGACGGTTATATCTAATCCTTCCAGAAAAAACAGCAACGTATACGCACGTACAGGAATATTTCGAAGCAACTGTCCACTAGAAGACTTTTCCAAGAGAAGCGTCTCCTCCAGAAGTAAAAACTCTACAAGGGAATAAATAGGGAGAGAAAAATCAGAATGCTGCATTGTGAGAAGGATGTCGGAAGGGGTGTGCAAGACTCGGTTCACACTGGCCGGTTGTTAATTTGAGGGGCGATTGTGGAAAGGCTCTTGAGAGCGGAGCCGAGCTATTTTCACCAAGCGTGACAATCTGCTGTGTCACGGATTGTGTCATGGTGTGGTGGCAGCAGTGTATTCAGATAAGTGGTTCTGTTGTGGCCTGTCGGCCACCGGCCCCTCCAGCAGCCGAATCGGAGGAGGAGGAGGAGGCATCAAGGCAACCTGAGCATCAAGGCAACCTGAGAGCTCCGAGGGGGAAGAGGGAATGGAGCTGGCAGAGAGAGAGAAAGAGAGAGAGAGAGAGAGAGAGGCGGAGCCTGAGCCGTCCGTCAGCCCTCAGATGGAGAGTCATCCGGCCTTCCCCAGCCTCCAGGACTGGCCCATGTTCTTCCTCAGCCTCATCGCTGTCCGACTCCGCTGTCAGCTCCGCAGACTGCTGGTGGACCAAAACAGGAAGTGGCTGATGAGGAAGAGGAGGAACAGCTGAGTCCAGTGCCTGACACGCGGATGCGCAGAAGGCAGAGGAGAGGAGAGCAGTGGAAATCTATGGGCTGGTCCTTGGAATGGAAGAGCCACTGCTGCTAATGAAGCCTGACCCCTAGCTCTGGGGATAAAAGGCAGGGGGCAGAGATGAATAGATGTGGCAGACAGCTATTTATCTTCCAGCCGGAAGGACTTGTTAGCCTGCTGAGAGAGAGAGATTTTTTGCTGGGGCTCCTGGCACTCCTAATAAAGGGAACAATTAGGTAACTACAGAGGGTTTGTCATGTTTTGGAGCAGACCCCATGTCACATATCAATGGCAGAAGTACAAGTATGAATACAGGTAGTCCTCATTTTATGACCACAATAGGAATCGGAACATTTGTTGTTAAACTGTGAGGTTGTTAAGCGAGACACCCCATGTGTGCAATTTGCCACCTTCCCTGCTGGCTTCCCCATTGACTTCGCTTGTCGGAAGCTGGCTGGGAAAGTCACAAATGAAGATCATGTGACCAGGGGGTGAAATCTATAATTTTTCCCTACCGGTTCTGTGGGTGGGGGGGTGATGTCCTGTGACTGAGTGGGCGTGGCCAACTTGATGTCACTCACAGCCATGCCCACTCAGTCATAAGACCCCCCCCACCAAGCCACACCCAAAGAACCTGCTAGGAAAATGTTTTTAATTTCTATTCTGCCGCCTGCTTGCCACCCGCTCGCTGCCCACTCATCCTTCGCCTTGGGTCGGGGGCCAGGGCCCAGGGATGCGCCATTCCCTGAGGTCCCGGAGCCGCCTGCTCGCTGCCTGCCTCAACCTGGTTGGGGAGTGCACCATGGTGCATCCCTGGGCCCCAGGCCCCGACCGAAGGTGAAGGGCGAGCGGGTGGCAAGTGGGCGGCAAGTGGGCGGCAAGTGGGTGGTGAGCAGGCAGCAAGCGGGCAGCAGCTCTGGGGCAAGAGTTGAGTTGAGGAATGGTGGATTCCCCGACCTGGTTGAGGCAGGCAGCGAGCAGGCGGCGAGCAGGCGGCGGCTCCGGGGCCTTGGGGAATGGCGCATCCCTGGGCCGCGGGCCCCAACCCAAGGTGAAGGACGCCTCTCCTGCGCGAGCTGCACTGGCTCCCAGTGGTCTCCCGGGTGCGCTTCAAGGTGTTGGTTACCACCTTTAAAGCGCTCCATGGCATCGGGCCTAGCTATCTTCGAAACTGCCTGCTGCCACCGACGACCTCCCATTGACCTGTGCGCTCCCACAGAGAGGGCCTCCTCAGGGTGCCATCAGCCAAACAATGTAGGCTGGTGATCCCCAGGGGGAGGGCCTTCTCTGTGGGGGCACCTACCCTCTGGAACCAGCTGCCCCCAGAGATAAGGAGAATCCAAGACCTCGGTGCCTTGCCCTTAAAACCTTCTTTTTCCAGCAAGCCGGGCTGGCCTAACACTTTTTAAAATGTTTTTAATTGTCTGTTATTGTTTTTAATCATGGGGCCAAATTTATATATATCTTTTTAATTGTATTTTAATGTTTGTCGTTTATGCTTTTACTTGGCTGCTCACCGCCCTGAGTCCTCAGGGAGAAGGGCGGTATACAAATTTAAAAATAAATAAATAAATAAATAAATAAATAAATAAATAAATAAATAAATAAATAAATAAATAAATAGCCTTGATAGTACAGTGGTTTAAAGCACCCTGTTATTAAGACCAGCTGCCTGCAATTACTGCAGGTTCGAATCTCTCCAAGGCTGAAGGTTGACTCAGCCTTCCATCCTTTCTAAGGTGGGTAAAATGAGGACCCAGATTGTGGGGGCAATAAGCTGACTTTGTACAAATATACAAAAGGATGAAGGCTATTGCTTAACGCACTGTAAGCCGCCCTGAGTCTCCGGAGAAGGGCGGCATATATATATATATATATATATATATATATATATATATATATATATATATATAAATAAATAAATAAATAAATAAATAAATAAATGGCAAGCAGGCGGCGAGTGGGCAGCGGCTCCGGGGCAAGGCCAGAGTCTCTTTCTGGGTGCGTCGCTTCTGCCTGTTGGGCCAGTTCCTGAGGCTGGCAGCTCCGCAGAAAGCTGCTTTGCTGTTTCCCTCTTTTTCCTCATGGGAAGCTTGTGTGGTGGCACCAGCAGAAGCGCTGCGGGGAAGTGGCCCAACAAGCAGAAGCGCTGCACCCAGAAAGAGAAGGGCAAGAGGGGCCAGTGGGCTGCAGAGGCGAAAGCAAACTCTGGGGTGGCGGCAGCACTCCGGGAGAGAGGGCAGATGTCCCGGAGCTGCACATGCCTCTCTTGGCCCCAGCGCATACACAGAGGCTCAAAAAAACAGGTTACTTCCTGGTTAAAATACGTAAGATCGGAAATACATAAGATCTCCAACCTCCGGGTATTTCGTTGTGCACTCAAGACCCTGTTCTTCCGCCAGGCTGGGCTATCAACATAACAATTTTAAATTGGGTTTTAAATTCCTGGGGTTTTAAATTGAGCCGAATTCATTTAATAATTTTAAATTATTTTAATTGATGTTGTCTTGTGTTTTTAATAGGCTGTAAACCGCCCTGAGTCCTTCGGGAGAAGGGCGGTATAGAAATAAAATTATTTATTTATTTATTTATTTAAAACCAGGAAGTAATGACTTCTGGGCGGGTGGACAGATCCTCCAGCTGCCATCGCTACCGGTTCTCTGAACTACCGGCCATCATCGCTACCGGATCTGCCGATCCGGTCTGAGCCGGGAGCATTTCACCTCTGCATGTGACCCCCCCAAAGATGCCCCATCCACCATAAGACACTTTTTTTCAATGCTGTCCCAAAAGTGCTTTTTCAGGAGGCAACTGGGCTTTCTGGTTTTTCTCTGAAGACATTTCGCTTCTCATCAAAGAAGCTTCTTCAGCTCTGACTGGATGGTGGGGAAGGGAAGGATTTATACTCCTTGCAGACAGCTGGTCATTTGCATCCTTGGTTGTTCAACGAATAGTTGTAAAACAAAGGCTACATATATAAAAAATGCATGTGTGGTCAGAGGAGCCGTAAAAAAAGGGGGGGGCATCCTACCTGAGCAATGAAGAGATAAATGCCACCAATTAAAACTATCACAGCTCCAAGAAGTCTTAATGAGTTCTGGAATGTCACTGTTGTTGGAACAAGAGGCTGTAAAAAGAGGAAGAGAGCAGGCTAAGGACAGGGACTTTGGCACTGAGAAGATGGCAGATCCTTCAGAGCGGTGTTCCTCAACCTTGGCAGCTTTAAAATGGGTGGACTCCAACCCCCAGAATCCCCCAGCCAGCATGCTTTAAGAGGGGTGGACTTCAACTCCCAGAATCCCCCAGCCACCATACTTTAAGAGGGGTGGACTTCCACTCCCATAATTCCCCAGCCAGAATGCTTTAAGAGGGTGGACTTCCACTCCCAGAATCCCCCAGCCAGCATGCTTTAAGATGGGTGGACTTCAACTCCCATAATTCCCCAGTCAGCATGCTTTAAGATGGCTGGACTTCAACTCCCAGAATTCCCCAGCCACCATGCCTTAAGAGGGGTGGACTTCCACTCCCAGAATTCCCCAGTCAGCATGCTTTAAGATGGGTGGACTTCCACTCCCAGAATTCCCCAGCCAGCAATGCTTTAAGTGGGGAGGACTTCCACTCCCAGAATTCCCCAGCCAGCATGCTTTAAGTGGGGAGGACTTCCACTCCCAGAATCCCCCAGCCAGCCTGCTTTAAGATGGGTGGACTTCCACTCCCAGAATTCCCCAGCCAGCCATGGGAATTGAAGTCCACAAATCTTAAAAGTTGCCAAGATTGGACACCTGTGGTCTACATCTTCTATATTTCATCTAAAGTATCTGCATTCTTCTCAGCTTTGTGTCATTTACAAAGAGATGAATTCTTTCTGCACAGTCACCCTAGTTATTGACGCACAGGACCAAGATCCTCCTCTCAAAGCTTTCCTCCTCTCTGGCATGATCTCCTCCGCAGGTGCACTCATGTAGCTCCCTGAGCGTCTATCAATAGTATGATTTATATTTTAGCATTTTATGCAAGAGATTATCATGAGATAAAGGTTTGGAGGCATTGCGGCGATCCAGGTAAACTATGTCTACAGCATTCCCCCTATCTACTAAGTTAAGAATTCTACTAAAGTTGTTGAAATTAGTCTCGCGTGATTTGCTTATAACAAAGCCATGCTCGCTCCTGTGAACTGTAGCAGGGCTGCCAAACACATTAATATCTGAACACATCAATAAAATCAGGGGTGGGATTCAACCGGTTTGGAGTGGTTCGGGCGAACCAACGATCAGCTGGCCCCGCTCACCCATCCAGGGGTGAAATGCTCCCGGTTCGGACCGGATCACCCAATCCAGTTGCAATGGCGGCAGGTGGTTCAGAGAACCGGTAGCAAAAATCCCTGCCCGCCCCCATGCCCAGCTGAGCCGCACAATCATCAGAGGATTTTTTAAAAAAATTTAAAAGCATATTTTCTACAACCTCTTCGGCCAAAAAAATGCTTTTAAAAGTTAAAAAAAAAAGTCTCTGATGATCAGGCAACTCAACTGGGATCGTCAGAGGCTTTTAAAAGCATTTTTTTTACAACCTCTTCAGCTGAAGAGGTTGTCGAAAATATGTTTTTAAAAGGAAAAAAAAAAACCTCTGACGATCAGGCAACTCAGCTGGGATCGTCGGAGGCTTTTAAAAGCATTTTTTTTACAACCTCTTCGGCTGAAGAGGTTGAGGAAAAAATGGTTTTAAAAGTTAAAAAAAAAAAAGTTGGCCACGCCCACCCAGTCACATTACCCCACACACACACCAAGCCACGCCCACAGAACCGGTAGTAACAAATTTTACATTTCACCACTGCACCCACCCCCACTCTATCCTGTCCTATATTTCCTTCTTTCTGGCTCAGCTGATTCGTGCGGCACAGCTGATTTCCGCGCTTCCTCTGTTCTACTTATCGGGGCTGCCTTAGAAGGTAATCAGCTGCGCTTCAAATTGTATTTTGAACGTTGCGTGCAATTGCGTTAGGCGCACACCTGCGGACGCAAAGCATGCGCTCACCGAACCAGTTGGGAAACCGGTTTCAGCCTACCACTGAACACAACTCCATCAGCCTTTGGAAACATATTCTTATTTTGGACTGATACTGTTAATAGTTTATTTAAGTGTTTTATCCGTCTTTTTTCCCCAGAGTTCAATACAGGTAGTCCTAGACTTACAACAGTTCATTTCGTAACTGTTCAAAGTTACAACAGCTTTGACTTGTCACCATTTCACACTTATGACCTTTGCAGCATCCTCATGGTCACGTGAACAAAATTGACATCAGCTTGGCAACTGACTCGTATTTATGACCGTTGCTGTGCCCAAGGTCCCTGTGATCCCCTTTTGTGACCTTCTGACAAGCAAAGTCAATGGGGAAGCCAGATTCACTTACTAACATATCAACTGCGGTGATTCCCTTAACAACTGTGGTGAGAAAAGTCGTAAAATGGGTCAAAACTCACTTAACAACGGACATTTCGGGCTCAATTGTGGTCGTAAGTCAAGGACTACCAGTAGTATTCTCCCTGTCAAGCACTTCAACCTGCATTTACTCTAGTGCTGACACTCCCTTTTTTGATAGAGAGAGCGAGTTCAGTTGGATTTACAGAAAGGGACTAACTCAAATTCACCCCCCTTCTCTTTACCAAAAGCATCCATTTGTTTAAAAAATAGTTACCTCTCCATTTAGAGGCCGGTAATAAGCAGTGCCTGTGTAGATGAGCATGAAAATCAGGTGGAGGAATAAACTCAAGAAAAACCTTTTTCTAATGAAGGATTCCCATTTGTGCTGAAGAAGCTTGTTCAAAGGCTCCAAGGCCACCATTTTGTACCGGTTCTGTAGAGGGAAAATGTCATAGAATTGTGGAGTTGCTGGTGTCCAAATGGAGTCAGAGACGCTGACACAAACTTGTAGTTTTATATAAATAAATATATTTTGCAACTATATATACAGCAAACAAGGTAGTCAGGCAAACAGGAACATCATGAGATAAATCGATACAGCAGGAGCATCATGAGGTAACAGTGGCAAATATCTGTAGCTCGGGTGTAGGAGGAGGGTGAAGGTTCATTTTCCAAGTTTATGGGTTGGTTTCCAAATGTTTCATTGCCAGGCTCGGTAATATCTTCAGCAGAGTTTAGGAGAATTCTTTTTTTTTTTTAATTTGATTTATTTATTTATTTATTTATTTAATTTGTATACCGCCCTTCTCCAACAGGACTCAGGGCGGTGAACAGCCAGAATAAAACAGAACATACAAAATTTAAAAACAATTTAAAATAATTAAATATTTTTGGCCGCAATTTAAAACAAACCCAATTAAAATCAATTTAAAATTAACCAAAAACTATGGGGTCAAGCCAGACCGGCTAGGTGAAATAAATAAGTTTTTAGGGCCCGATGAAAAGTCCGGAGGTCTGGTATTGTACGTATCTCTGGGGGAGGTTGTTCCAGAGGGCGGGCGCCGCCACAGAGAAGGCTCTCCCCCTTGGGGTCGCCAGCCCACACTGTTTGGCGGATGGCACCCTGAGGAGGCCCTCTCTGTGCGAGCGTACTGGCCGGTGGGAGGCTATTGGTGGCAGAAGGCGGTCTCGCAAGTACCTCGCAATATACCGCCCTTCTCTGGAGACTCAGGGCAGCTTACAATGCGCTAAACAATTCTTAACTCCACTGAAGATGTTGCCAGGCCTGATAATGAAACATTCGGAAACCAGCCCCCAAGCTCAGAGAAAACCTTCACCCTCATCATGAGGTAAATCAACACAGCAGGAGCATCATGAGGTAAAAATCTACACAGCAGGAGCATCATGAGGTAAATCAAAACAGCAGGAGCATCATGAGGTAAAAATCTACACAGCAGGAGCATCATGAGGTAAAAATCTACATGGCAGAAGCATCACGAAGTAAAAGTCTACACAGCAGGAGCATCATGAGGTAAAAGTCTACACAGCAGAAGCATCATGAGGTAAATCAGGGTTGTCAAACTCATGACATGTCATCATGTGACATGTCACAACTTTTCCTCCCTTTGCTAAAATGGTGGTGGGCGTGGCCAGCATGTGACATCCAGCCTGCGACCTGCGAGTTTGACACCCCTGAGGTAAATCAATACAGCAGGAGCATCATGAGGTAAATCGACATAGCGGGAACATCTTGAGGTAAACCACAGAACAAACAGGGCACACAGAAAAAAGGTGGGGAAAATGGAAATACCTCCTCCATACCCAAAACAACCAATCACAATGCAGATTGCCTCATGCAGGAGCACTCTCCAAACAATCAACCACAACTGTGTGTCCTGGCTCATGGCACAACCCCACTGCTCCAGCTACTAACTTGTTAAATATGTTAACAGAGAAGGAAGGGAGATTCAAAGCTCTGTGTTCTCAGTTAGTAGTGTTCAGTCCCCACTAGACTACAGGTCTCCAAAGTGGTCAAAATTGAACCCCAAGATGAAGTGTTTGGAGACCCCTCTGTTGTGTTAGGTTGCTGAAGTGTTGGGAGATACTCTCTAGATATAACTCCTGAAATTTCAGACAAGACCAGTATGGATAAAACATTGAATTTATCTAAACGCCCACATTTAGAAACTGGACAAAGATAATATTGTCCTTTATTCGCAAGGCAGTTTAAAGAAAATTAAAAGAATAAAATACCTTATTCATTTTTTTTAAAAAAAGAACCTGAACCACCTTTTTCAGAAAGAGTTTTGCCCAAAGGGAGGAAGGAGAAAAAGAGGAAAGAAAGAAGGAAAGAAGGAAGAAAAAAGAGAAAGGAGGAAAAGGGAGGGAGGGAGGAGGAAGGAGAAAAAGAGAAAAGGAGAGAGGGAGGAAAGAAGGAGGAGGAGGAAGAGGAAAAGAAGAAGAAGGAGAAGGAGGAAAAGAGCAGAGAAACTCTTGAGAAGAGCCATTCTTGACTGGACCCGCTCACTGGAGTGTTGCTGCTGTAGGCCAGGATCTCCAGCACTGAGTTCTCCTCACAGCTGTCGATGGAGGTCAGGTCGTAGAGGGAGATGTGGACGGGACCATAGGTCCACTCAGTTAACTTGCGCGAAAGGTGCTGGAACTTGGGGTCCTTCATCTCTCGGTGGAGCATGTGCTTGAGGATCTGAAGAGACCAAAATGGTTCAGTTAGTGACAGGAGTGTCTCTAGAGGTCAAATCAAAATGATCTCCATATCCAGCCATCCTGTTGACATTTTTGATCTTCTTGGAGACACCTCTGATAACTAAGCTACATAATCAAGAAAACTTTTCCTCAGACATGACTCTCTTTGGACTTTTGTCCTCTTTCACCTGACCACCACCTCTTTTCTCTACTTTGTCTCCAAGATCAAGATGTGAGAAACCACAATGAAGTCAAGGGGACACAATCACCACAACAAAGTCATACAAATAATACAATTGTGTACACGGACATCCTCGTCTTACTACCGCAACGGAGCCCTCAAATTTCCACTGCTAAGCAAGACAGTTGTTCACTGAGTTTTGCCTTGTTTTACGACCTTCCTTGCCACTGTCGTTAAGTGAATCACTGCATCTGATAAGTTAGTAACCCGGTCATTAAGTGAATCTGGTTTCTCCATCAGTTTTCCTTGTCCAAAGATCACAAAAGAGGATCACATGACCCCGGGACACCACAATTGTCATAAATATGAGTCACTTGCCAAACATCTGAATTTTGATCGTGTGACCACAGGAATGCTGCAACTATCGTAATTGTGAAAAATGCCAATGTAACTTCAAATGGTTGAGCGGTCCTTGGTGCCCTCTGAGCTTGACCAAGGACCCCCTCATTTCAACCCTGAGCTACAAATATTCTCTGTTATTGGTACTTCAAATGGTTCCTAAGCAAATGGTTGTAAATCGAGGATGACGTATCCTGGTGAGGAGAGAGATTACCTCAACTTTCCCAGTCTTGGCAGCCAGCTTCAAAGGAGTCAGCTCTTTCAGGTTGACAATCTCTTCCAATTTGCAGGAACGGTCAATCTCGACCCCTTTCATCAAGATCATGTCGTACATGTTGACCACGAGCTCGGTGTTCTTCTCCGTATCATTGGCCACCATCACCAGCGCATGGAGGATGGTGTTGCCCAGGGAATCCTGTTCAGTCAGCCTGGCCTTCTGGTGAGGGTTATCCAGGAGGTACATGACGACCTCTGGCTGGTTGGTACAAGCAGCCAAGGACAGAGGAAGTTCACCTGGAAGAGAGAGGACGATGGGCCAAGGTTGCATTGAGCATCTAGGTCAGAGGTGTCCAACCTTGGCCACTTGTAAGACCGGTGGACTTCAACTCCCAGAATTCCCCAGTCAGCAGGTCTATTGAGTGACCAAGGTTGAAGTCCAGAGGTCTATAACTCCCAGAATTCCCCAGACAACAGGTCTTCAAGTGGCCACTGTTGAAGTCCACAGGTCTTTAAGTCTTGTGGACTTCAACTCCCAGAATTCCCCAGCCAGCAGGTCTATTGAGTGACCAAGGTTGAAGTCCAGAGGTCTATAACTCCCAGAATTCCCCAGACAACAGGTCTTCAAGTGGCCACTGTTGAAGTCCACAGGTCTTTAAGTCTTGTGGACTTCAACTCCCAGAATTCCCCAGCCAGCAGGTCTTCAGGTGGCCAAGGTTGAAGTCCACAGGTCTATAACTCCCAGAATTCCCCAGACAACAGGTCTTCAAGTGGCCACTGTTGAAGTCCACAGGTCTTTAAGTCTTGTGGACTTCAACTCCCAGAATTCCCCAGCCAGCAGGTCTTCAAGTGGCCAAGGTTGAAGTCCACAGGTCTATAACTCCCAGAATTCCCCAGCCAGCAGGTCTTCAAGTGGCCAAGGTTGAAGTCCACAGGTCTTTAACTCCCAGAATTCCCCAGACAACAGGTCTTCAAGTGGCCACTGTTGAAGTCCACAGGTCTTTAAGTCTTGTGGACTTCAACTCCCAGAATTCCCCAGCCAGCAGGTCTTCAAGTGGCCAAGGTTGAAGTCCACAGGTCTATAACTCCCAGAATTCCCCAGCCAGCAGGTCTTCAAGTGGCCAAGGTTGAAGTCCACAGGTCTTTAACTCCCAGAATTCCCCAGCCAGCAGGTCTTCAAGTGGCCAAGGTTGAAGTCCACAGGTCTATAACTCCCAGAATTCCCCAGCCAGCAGGTCTTCAAGTGGCCAAGGTTGAAGTCCACAGGTCTTTAACTCCCAGAATTCCCCAGCCAGCAGGTCTTCAAGTGGCCAAGGTTGAAGTCCACAGGTCTTTAACTCCCAGAATTCCCTAGACAGCAGGTCTTCAAGCGGCCAAGGTTGAAGTCCACAGGTCTTTAAGTCACTCATGCTGGCTGGGGAATTCTGGGAGTTGAAGTCCAGCCATCTTAAACTTGCCAAGGTTGAGAGACAATGGAATAATGGCTACAAGTAGCTCTCAACTTACAACCACAATCGAGCCCAAAATTTCTGTGCTAAACAAGATGGTTGTTAAGTGAATCTTGCCCCCTTTTGCTACCAATTTTGCCACCATTGTTAAGTTTAGTTTAGTTTTTAGTTTAGTTTTATTTGATTTATATACCGCCCTACTCCCGAAGGACTCAGGGCGGTGAACAGCCACAAGGTAAAACACATAAATACAAAATTTAAAAGCAAAATAAAACAAATTAAACAAGAAGTGAATCACTGCAGTTGTTTAGTTAGGAATTCATTAAGTGAATCTGGCTTGCCCATTGACTTTGCTTGTCAGAAGGTCGCAAAAGGGGATCATGAGACCCCAGGACACAGTCACCATCATAATATGAACCAGTAAGTATCTAAATTTTGATCACATGACCATGGGGATGCTGCAACGGTCCTAAGTGTGAAAAATTATCATAAGTCCCTTTTTTCAGTGCCATTGTAGCTTTGAACTGTGACTAAATGAACTATTATAAATTGAGGACTACTTGAAAATCAGCCAAAATATCCCCCCACCCACCCATATTCTGGCTTTAAGGAGAACTTCTTACCCAATTTTACCCATTCTCAGAAATTCAAAACTTTTCCAACTAAAATAGTACCTCAATAAAGGTAAAAGGTAAAAGTTCCCTTCGCACATATGTGCTAGTCGTTCCCGACTCTAGGGGGCGATGCTCATCTCTGTTTCAAAGCCGAAGAGCCAGCACTGTCCAAAGACGTCTCCATGATCATGTGGCCGGCATGACTCAATGCCAAAGGTGCATGGAACGCTATTACCTTCCCACCAAACGTGGTCCCTATTTTTCTACTTGCGTTTTTTACCTACTTTCGAACTGCTAGGTTGGCAGAAACTGGGACAAGTAATGGGAGCTCACCCCGCTACGCGGCACTAGGGAGTCGAACCGCTGAACTGCCGACCTTTTGATCGACAAGCTCAGCATCTTAGCCACTGAGCCACTGTGTTCTTTCCTCAATACTCATTGTTAATTGATTCATTGTTAATTGGTACCTCAATACTCATTGTTAATTGATTCCGGGAGCTGCGATGAGTACCAAAAACGATGAGTACCAAGAAGAAGACAACAAATATAGGGCCTGGTGGTTCAGCAGACTGATAGCATTGTGATTAACACCAGCTGTCTGCAATTACTGTAAGTTCGAATCTCACCAGGCTCAAGGTTGACTCAGCCTTCCATCCTTTCTAAGGTAGGTAAATTGAGGACCCAGTTTGTGGGGGCAATAAGCTGACTTTGTATAAATATACAAAAGTATGAAGGCTATTGCTTAACGCATTGTAAGCCGCCCTGAGTCTCTGGAGAATGGCGGCATATAAATCAAATTTAAAAAAAATAAAAATTTCTTCCCGTAAGGAATAATGTAATGAGTTACAACGCAACTGACACCTACAAGTTTTCGCTTGTGAATTGATACCAAACAAATGACGAGTACAAATTTCGTGTTAAAATGTGTTGCGTACCGAATTTGATGAGTTTCATGTAAAAAACTCACATGGCTTTTAAAAACTTCGCTTGGCCCTCAAAACCACCATGGGTACCCACTTGTATCTCTGTGGAATGAAACCTGAGTTTTCTCCTGCTGCCATACCAAAATAAAAGTAGGCCCCTTTGCGGTGCGGCTGGAAGAAACGTCCAG
Organism: Pantherophis guttatus; assembly: GCF_059756535.1. Classification (NCBI taxonomy): domain Eukaryota; kingdom Metazoa; phylum Chordata; class Lepidosauria; order Squamata; family Colubridae; genus Pantherophis; species Pantherophis guttatus. Next base: position 346,007,605 of record NC_142063.1, read on the forward strand.
AAGCCTTGACGTGGACATCAGCCTCGTTCTCCACCAGGATCTTCACAAGATCTAAATTCCTCTTCTCGATGGCGATGTGGAGGGCTGTGTGGCCTGCAGAGAAGGGGAGAAATGGCACCGGAGAAAGATGGAAGGGTTTATCAGGGATATCCAAAATTTAGATTAGGAGTCAGCAACCTGCAGCTCTGGAGCCGCATGTGGCTCTTTCATCCCTCTGCTGCAGCTCCCTGTCATTTAAAATATGCGTCACAACCGCCAATGTATGACACCCGTCAGCATGTGATTTATTGAGCTTTTCAACCTCCGGTAAGCCAACCATGGATAAATCCAAGAAAAGAAAAGTTTCAGAAGAAAATAGAACATTTAATTCAGCTCCATATCCTAGTTTTGTGGCCGCTCAAGAAATAGTCAGGGTCCTGGTGTTTTGTGGCTCCCGGTGTTTTCTTTTCTGTGGGAAACGGGTCCAAATGGCTCTTTGAGTGTTTAAGGTTGCAGACTGCTGGTTTAGATCAAAACAGTCAAGGCGGCAGCCGCCAAAGGGCCATGAAGAAGAAACAAGATGAAGAAGAAGAACTAAGATGAAGAGGAAGGAAGGAGGAGTGGCAAGCGAGAAGAAGGCAGGCAGACAGGCAGGAAGGAAGGAAGGAAGGAAGGAAGGAAGGAAGGAAGGAAGGAAGGAAGGAAGGAAGGAAGGAAAGAATTGTCCTCTTAAGGTCCTCTGTGATGATCGTGGCCATCTTGACTTTTGTGATCACATCCCTGGCTCTTTATTCAGAAATGCACACAAGTTTTTATGTTAACATACGTGGCCATTGAAATTGATTAAATACATAAGTATACACCAAGTTTGTTGGCTAAAATGTTATGGGATTCCCATAAGATCCTGCAAGAGGAAAAGGAGAAGGGGGGAAAGAAGAGAAGAGAAGAGAAGAGAAGAGAAGAGAAGAGAAGAGGGGCAGGAGGGGGAGGAGGGGGAGGAGAAGAAGAAGAGAAGATGAAGAGGAGGAGGAGGAGGAGGAGGAGGAGGAAGAGGAGGAGGAGGAGGAGAAGAAGAAGAAGGAGAAGGAGAAGGAGAAGGAGAAGGAGAAGGAGGAGGAGGAGGAGAAGGAGAAGGAGAAGGAGAAGGAGAAGGAGAAGGAGAAGGAGAAGGAGAAGGAGAAGGAGAAGGAGAAGGAGAAGGAGAAGAAGAAGATCATCATCATCATCATTTGGCTGGGCTAAAGTCTGCTGAGTTTCAGGAAGAGGGAGGGAGGGAGGGAGGGAGGAAGGAAGGAAGGAAGGAAGTTCCAATCTATCCCAACTGAAGATCTCCTTCCAGCCACCCCACCCTAGAAAACAGAGTCCTCCACCCTCAACGTCCCATGAAGGAGCCTGACCTTTGTAGTAGCTGCCAGTGCAAGCGGCGTTGACCAAAGACTTGGGGTTCTGGGTCTCCTTGTCTATCTTCAAAAGCTCAGGGATGGTGGGGTTCTTCCCGTCTTTCAAATGGAGCAAGGCCTTCATCAAACAGGTCTTGCCGGTCTTCCCATCTGGAAGAAAGAAGCCCAGGGAAGGAAGCTTGGATGATGCCCGCCCCGTCTTCCATCTTCCTAAAGCGATGTTCCTTCACGTTGGCCACCTGAAGATGGGTGGACTTCAACTCCCAGAATTCATTGGGATATATACCACTGGATTGCCCTGTTAGTGTTGGTGGGAATGTTCTTGGTGGTTCCTTGATTAGGCTGGGGTTTAATGTAGGCCCCTGTATAGAAACAGAAAGCAAATCCCATACTCCCTTCTAGCACTGATGATGTTATCTAGTTGGGTCATCAAACGCCTGCAAGAAAACCACCAAGCTCAGAGAGCACTAAGGACTCCACAGTCATCTTCCTCTTCCTCATCCTTCTCCTCTCTGCAAACCCTCCTCCCTTCTAGCATTGATGACATTACCTAGCTGGGTAACGAAATGTCGACAAGAAAACCACCAATAACCCCACAGTCCTCCTCCTCCCAACATCCATTCCCTTCTAGCACTGATGATGTTACCTAACTGGGTCATGAGAAAATCACCAAGCTCAGAGAGCACTCCTCCTCGTCGTCCTCCTCCCTTCTAGCACTGACGACATTACCTAACTGAGTCCTGAGAAAATCACCATGTCAGCGTCTCACCGCTGGCATAGAGAGGAGAGAGATAAGCCCTGAACTTTTGCCTGCTAAATCCCTTTGAAGCTGGGTCGTCGTGGAAATGAAGGGAGGGGGGACATTCCTGTGAAATGACGAGACAAGAAGTCAGTAGAGTGATTTGGAAGATAGCCAATGAGAAGCAGATAATTGGGGATCGGAAAGGGAGGGATTGGGGGGGCAAAAGGTCAGCCTTGTCCGCATCGAGTCATGATCTGGTTGCTGTGCTCAAATAAAGAGAAGATTTCCTTAAAGATTGGCAGTTTGGAAATTCATTTATTTTGAGATAGCATCAAAGTCTGACACACCAAGCTCAGAAATGATCCACACTTCTCTCCTCCTCCTCCCCCCCCATTGCCTTCTAGCACTGATGATGTTACCTAGCTGGGTCACGAAACGTCTTCAAGGAAACCGCCAAGCTGATAGAGCACCAAGGACCGCACTCTTCTGTTGGTAGTTTTATGAAGCTTATCCATTTTTTACACTCGTTCATAAAGGCACGAGAGTCAGCAAGACGCGATCTACCTCTATATTTAGTGTCGGTGAGAAAGCTGGATGTTTTCCACAGATAATCAGTTAGGCCGTTAAGCAGTTCAGGATCTCCCGCAACCACGGCTTGAAAAATACGTTCCCTGTCGAAGCGATTTGGATCATCCGGTCTGCAGAAGAGAAAGAAAAAGGATCCAGGTGGGATTCGGTTTTAACCAGGAAGTAACCTGTTTTTTACCCTCTGCACATGTGCAAAAGGATTATGTGCATGCACAGAGAGTCCGCCCGGTGTATGCACTTCCGAACTGGTAGGGAAGGTAAGTAGATTTCACCCCTGCCAAGGACCATCCAGAGATCCTCTTGTCTGCTGCAGGAATGTGCCTGTTCTGTTCCCGTCCCACACATGCACCCCCACAGACGGCCCGGAGTTAATAAGCCACACGACAAAATCTTTGAAGATAAAGCTGGCAGCAACCCAGTGGCTAGCTGCCAATTCAGACTTTACTCACACAAAACAAAGATTAGACTGCAAGCATTCCGATAAAGCAGGCAAAGTTTCAGCAATACAAGGATTAGTCCAAATGCAGTCCGACAAAGCAGGCAGAAGTCCAGTAACGCAGAGATCATGGATTATTTCTAGTTTTTGCTCATCACAAACTGAACCGGCCACCACACCCTCATCACAAACTGAACCGGCCACCACACCCACAACACCCACCACACCTGTGGGGTGTGGTCCACTGACTCAGCTAATCTCTGGCACGCCTTCCCCTCTGCTGTGCACGCTTCTCCTTGCGCCGCTGCCAAGGATCCAGCCAGCACTTATCTCCTTCGTCGCTGTCCACCTGTGGCTGCGGGGACGTGCTTGGCTCTGGGCCTATCTCTTGGCCTTTGGTGTCCTCCGGAGGCATTGCCAGAGAGGAGGGTCCTGGAGAGGGAGGCCTTGCCAACTCCTCTCCCTCATTCTCAGAATCTGCATCTGTTGATAGCCCAGGCTCAGGCAACGGAGCCACAACAGTGTCCCAATAACCATTTTATTTGCTTGATCTCATTCAAAGAACAGTAGCAGCTTGACATTGGTTTTCAGGGCTGGCCCAAATGTTAAGCAATGAAGATTTTTGTTTCGTGAACTTATTATTGGACAGGTGTTCTTTTATTTCTCTGAGCCATAGCAAAATAATGTGCCTGCCTGCCAAATTCTAAGTTATTGGACAAGACACACAAGGAAGTAGGGAGGGAGGAGGAATCCAGCAACTTAGATATTTTAATTGTAATGGATTTTAATTGGGATGTTTTTAAATCTGGACCAAAATTTGTTTAATTCTTTTAATAATTCTAAATTTTGTATTGGATGTTTTTTATTCTTGGCTGTTCACCGCCCTGAGTCCTGCAGGAGAAGGGCAGTATAAAAATTTAAATAAATAAATAAATAAATAAATAAATAAATAAATAAATAAATAAATAAATAATAAATAAATAAATAAATAAATAAATAAATAAATAAATAAATAAATAAATAAACAAACAAACTTGTGACACCCCACTTCATAAAAACCCAAGTTGGGATATAAACAGTTTAAGTATTCTTGACGCAATCATTGCCAATCAGTTAAAGCTGAGAGATGGTCACATGTGTTTATTCCTAAATAGATGGCATTTGTTTTCTGTAATTATGTGAGCCAATTTGGACTAGGGATTAAGGCACCAGGCTAGAAAGCAGGAGATTGTGAGTTCTAGTCCCGCTTTAGGCATGAAAGACGGCTGGGTTCCTTTGGGCCAATCACCAGGAGACGGTGAGTTCTAGTCCTGCTTTAGGCATGAAAGCTGGCTGGGTGCTTTTGGGCCAATCACCAGGAGACTCTGAGTTCTAGTCCCACCTTAGGCATGAAAGCCAGTTGGGTGATTTATGGCCAATCACCAGGAGACTCTGAGTTCTAGTCCCACCTTAACCATGAAAGCTGGCTCATAGAATTAATAAAGTTGGAAGATTAATAATAGGTTAATAAGGTTAATAATAGGTTGGAAGGCTCGGTGCCTTTGAGCCAATCACCAGGAGATGGTGAGTTCTAGTCCTGCCTTAGGCACGAAAGCTGGTCCCTCTCTCTCTCAGCCCAACCCAACATGGTGAAAATAGAAAGAGGAAGGTACCTCGGATGAGTTCACCGTCTTGAGTTATTTGTAAAAATATCAAAGGCAGGAAACAAATGATAAAAGCAAATAATTGTGTCCTGCATCGCTTTAACCCAGTGTTTCCCAAAGTGTGGTACGTGTACCCCCAGGGGTACGGGAAGAGTTTGGTGGGGGTACGCGTTGCACCGGAGTTTGGTGGGGATCACGTGGGAATATCCACTGCACCGTGCTTAGCTGCGCCCACAGAACAAGGAAAGAAATAGGCGCGTATCACAGTTTTTACACCGGAACTGGGGCCATCGTACATCGTATCGCAACTCATTATGGCGGGAACTTCTGCGCATCCTTCGCGCAGCTCGGGTTCGGCCATTTTTAAACTGCGGGAACATTAACAGTTGACGTTGAGCCGCGAAGCTGTTTAAACTCCGGAGAATTGCAGTGTTATCTAACGGTTAGACAGTCTTATGAGGCGTGACACGGCATGAATATACCGCACTTCGTTACAGAGACAACTTACTTCTTTAATAGTTAGTTCCGGGCGCCTGTTATCGTGCTTTAGTAAGTTCCACTGATTTTGATTATTTATTATAATTATTGATTATTGTAAGATATCCGTTCAACATTAACACAACATCCATGGCAGAAGGTTTGTCGCATGCAGAAGAAGAGCAATTGTTGGAGTTAGCTTCGGACGGATTCTTGAGAAATCAATATAAGGAGTGTACTTTAACATCATTCTGGTTACAAATGCAACATGTGTATCCGGTTTTAACAGAAAAAGTCCTGAAATACATCTTGCCTTTTCCAACTTCACATTTATGCGAAGTTGCTTTTTCTGCATTTGTAGACATTAAGTCGAAAAAAAGGAACAGACTATTGGACGTGGAACCGCATCTCAGATTAAAATTAACAACCAGGGAACCAAATTATGATGATCTGTCATCTCAACATAAACAATTTCATCCTTCTCATTGAATCAAATAAATGTTCTTTATAATATAACTTTCGTCTATTTTGTGTATGTACCAAAAAAAAGAAAAAATAAATATATTTTGATTTTTATTAAAGCATATGTTTTTTATGAGGGGTACTCAGCGTTACGAAAATTATAGAAGGGGTACACATATGTCAAAAGTTTGGGAAACACTGCTTTAAGATAACAGAATAACTGTGTTGGAAGGGACCTTGTAGGTCATCTAATCCAAGATAAGCCCAACTCCAAGATTCCTACATTGGACCGCAAAGCAACCCATGAACCTTTGACAGAGATCAACGCAAACGTTCTTTCTGGTGGTGAAATTCTGCAAAATAATTCTCACCGGTATCAGTGATAAATAACTTACGTGACGAGTCCCGGCCGGTAATTCAGATTCACCCGAATCCGGGGGGAGGGAGGGGCTTCCTTCTGGAAAGGGGTCTCCAAGGGTGGCGGTCCATGGTCCGTCCCAGCTGCCTCCTTCGCGGCTGCGTTCAGATCCTCTCCAAGGCCATCATCCGTCTCCAGGACAAACGGGGATTTCTTCATCGTCCAGGTTGGGAGGCTGGCAGGGTGACAATGGCAAATGGGACAAGGGCTGACCCAGACGGCCGGCAAAACTGGACCAAAGGTGGGGGGGAGTTGTGGGGAAGGGGTTGGGTTAGATATGGTGGTCCGGGAGGGTCAGTCCACCTTCTTTCAGGAGAAGAGGAGGTTGTAAAACTGGCAAGCAAACAGAATGGAGAAGGAAGAGGAGGAGGAGGAGAGGCAATATAAGTAATCCTCAACTTACAACCATTCATTTAGTGACCATTCGAAGTTATAATGGCACTAATTTACGACCGTTTTTCACACTTATGACCATTACAGCATCTATGTGGTCATGTGATTAAAATTCGCAACTGGCTCCTGTTTGGAATGGAATGGAATGGAATGGAATGGGATAGAACAGAACAGAACAGAACAGAACAGAGTAGAACAGAACAGAACAGAACACGTCCTAAAGATGGGTCTGTGTCTGTGTCAGTGGTGCGTTCCCCCCGGTTCGGCCCCGTTCCACCGAGCCGGTAGCAGTGATACGACATCACCGAACCGGTTCTACCCCTCCCCCTCCCCCATGTTATTCTTACCTTTTATTTGTCCCCACCCCCAATCTATTGCTGCCTCCTGAGTCCCAGCTGATTGGCTAGAAGGAAAAAACTGTTTAAACTCTTGCCGCGGGACTTCAAAGGGCCGCCCTACAGCTGATCAGTGTTAAAAGGCAGTGTGGTGGTAGACCAGTGCCTCCAAAAACAAATGAGTAGACCGGTGCCTCCAAAAACAAATGAGTAGACCGGTGCCTCCAAAAAAAATGGGTAGACCGATGCCTACAAAAACAAATGAGTAGACCAGTACAGCTCTGCAAGCAGTTAAAAGCCCGGTAGACCAGTACTTCTGCTAAATCCTAAAGAATTGTCACGTAACCATCAAGCCACTCCCACAAAATAAGCCACGCCCACAGAACCAGTAGTAAAAAAAATTAGAACCCACCCCTGGTCTGTGTTCCAGGACATGAAGGGGGGGTCGGAGGATCAGTTAGAAACAGGAGTGAAATGCTATCGAACAATCAGCTGTGATCGTCGAATCCCCTTTTTTAAAGCATTTTTTTACTACCTATTTGGCCGAACCGGTCGTAAAAAAATGCTTTAAAAAAGTTTTTTTTAAGTTGGCCACGCCCACCCAGTCACATGACACCTCCCACCCAAGCCACACCCACCCAAGCCATGCCCACAGAACTGATAGCAATAAATTTTACGTTTCACCACTGGTTAGAAGAGTGTTTCTTAAACGTGGCCACTTAGTCAGGACATACTAATTGACTAATTACTAATAAAGGAGAATATTTGTAGCTCAGGGTTGACATGAGGGATCTTTGGCGCCCTCTGAGCTTGCTTGTTTTCTTGCAGACATTTCATGACCAAAGTAGGTAACATCATCAGTGCTAGTAAGGAGTGCTGTTTGGTCCTTACTAGCGCTGATGATGTTACATATCATGAAATGTCCTGCAATAAAACAAGCAACCTCAGAGAGCACCAAGGACCTCTCGCGACTGCTAACTGTCCCATTGGGAGGAGGGGGAGGGGGAGGAGGAAGAGAGGGGGGAAGGAGAAAGAAAAGGAGGGAGGGAGGGAGGAAGGAAGGAAAGAAAGAAGATCTGAGGAAGGAAGGAAAGTCTGGAGTTAAAGAAAGAAGGATGGGAAGGAAGAAGGAAAATGAAAGAAGGAAGGAAGGAAGATCTGGAGCTTACGAAGAAAGGATGGGAAAGAGAGAGGAAAAGGAAGGAAGGAAGGAAGGAAGGAAGGAAGGACTGGAGCTTAAGAAGAAAGGATGGGAAAGAGAGAGGAAAAGGAAGGAAGGAAGGAAGAAGGAAGGTCGGTCTGGAGCTTAAGAAGAAAGGATGGGAAAGAGAGAGGAAAAGGAAGGGAGGGAGGGAGGGAGGGAGGAAGGTCTGGAGCTTAAGAAGAAAGGATGGGAAAGAGAGAGGAAAAGGAAGGAAGGAAGGAAGGTATGGAGGTTAAGAAGAAATGATGGGAAAGAGAGAGGAAGGAAGGAAGGAAGGACTGGAGCTTAAGAAGAAAGGATGGGAAAGAGAGAGGAGAAGGAAGGAAGGAAGGAAGGAAGGAAGGACTGGAGCTTAAGAAGAAAGGATGGGAAAGAGAGAGGAAAAGGAAGGAAGGAAGGAAGGAAGGAAGGAAGGAAGGACTGGAGCTTAAGAAGAAAGGATGGGAAAGAGAGAGGAAAAGGAAGGAAGGAAGAAGGAAGGTCGGTCTGGAGCTTAAGAAGAAAGGATGGGAAAGAGAGAGGAGAAGGAAGGAAGGAAGGAAGAAAGGAAGGAAGGAAGGAAGGAAGGAAGGACTGGAGCTTAAGAAGAAAGGATGGGAAAGAGAGAGGAAAAGGAAGGAAGGAAGAAGGAAGGTCGGTCTGGAGCTTAAGAAGAAAGGATGGGAAAGAGAGAGGAGAAGGAAGGAAGGAAGGAAGGACTGGAGCTTAAGAAGAAAGGATGGGAAAGAGAGAGGAAAAGGAAGGAAGGAAGAAGGAAGGTCAGTCTGGAGCTTAAGAAGAAAGGATGGGAAAGAGAGAGGAAAAGGAAGGAAGGAAGGAAGGAAGGAAGGAAGGAAGGAAGGAAGGAAGGAAGGAAAGTCGGTCAGTCTGGAATTTAAGAAGAAAGGATGAGAAAGAGAGAGGAAAGGAAAAAGAAAGAAGGGAGGGAGGGAGGGAGGGAGGAGTTGAAAGGAGAAAAAAATGAAACAATGGGGATGGAAGAAAGGAACAACAAAGGAGAAGGCAGACAGGGAGAAGTATCCAAGCTGCTAGTCCTCAGCCAACTGGGGGGGAAAAAAACCCACCCCATCCCTTCTTCAAGAGAGCAAATCATTTGAGGAACTTCAGTCTTTGGCAGCTCGTGACTTTGGGTGGCAACTTCGCAATTCCTCTTCCTGAGAGAAGCCCCCCCTCTCCCTTCTCTCCCCTCCCCACCCCCAACCAAAGAAGCCTCGGCTCCATTACAAAAACCCCTGATGCTTCTTCCTTGTGGACTTGCAATTTTCCTGCAGTGTGTGTCTGTGTATCTGTGTGTGCAGCCGCAAACACAAGCGGAAGGAAGAGAGATCAGCAACAAATTGTTGCAGGGATCTCAGCTCCGGCATGCCTTTCTGCCACCCCACCCAGTTTCCACCGGCAGAAAAAATATTTCCAATCCATAAACTCAACCTAAACACTCTCGACCCTCATTTGAGAGGGGGAGGGGATTATGTAAATACAATTCTTTTAAAAAAAAAAATTCCTGGGCAATTTGAAAATAAATTTCAATTTATTTTCAATAAATAAACAAGCTTCCAAATCCATTATTTCTTTAAAATGTGGTTTTAGGATGCCTGCCTGGCTGGCTGGGTGGGTGGGAGGGGTCCCTTAAGACCCTTTCAGAGATCCGCCAACTCAGAATGATTGCTCAGCCCGTGTTGAAAAATAATCCAATATCAAAACCCCATCGGACAATGGTGTCAATTTTAACACAAATATCCATCAATATAAACCTTAGGAACGAGACGGAAGAAGCTCTGATTCAAATGGACCCATTCTTACCTACCTGGCCCTGGAAAAGAGGAGAATGGGTTTGGCATCAGGCAGAAATCCAGCAGGTTCAGTCTCCTCCCCTAAATAACTGCACTGCCCGTTTAAATGAAATACATCCCAATAGCAGCGCAGCAAAAAATAAACAGCCTATTTTTCTGACTTACAGTTTCTAAAGTGAAAATGTAAGTCAGTGTTGGTCCTGTCACCAAAGATGCCCTCTGCACATGCTCTAAAAGGCATCTCATTCATGAGCCAAATGGTCTTATTTTAGGGTTTGGAGAAGGTTATTTGGATTATTAAGAAGATACTCACCGACAAGTTGGTTCCCACAATGCCTAATTGCCCTCCAAATCTTTAGAATCCTTTGCAGGGATCTTCAGCGATCGAGTTTAGCAGGTGAATCCGAGAAATCGACGTGATTTTTTGGGTCTGTGCAACCTTCGCCACAACCTCCCCACCGCAAGATGATTCGGTGGAGGCACGGAGGAAGAACAGAGGTTCCACCCAGCGCAGGGAAGCCTGGAGTATCTCTGCCAGCTAGGATGTTGTAAACGTTACTGAGAAGGAGGTAGAGGAAACGTCTGGGAGTTCCCAGCGTCAGAAGACAAATGAGATCAAAAGGCCAAGCTGTCAGATGTGGGCATCGCTCTGTCAGCTCCAAGTGGGGGAAAAAAAGGCACTGGAAAGATGGTTTAATGGTGGACAGGATCACATGGCTTGAGTTCCTGAACAGAAAAAGGGCAGAGATACAGCGGGTTTTCGGGTTTTATGCTTTCTCTGGCTTTGAACTTCCTGGGCCCCCCGAAAGAGTATCCAGATTGGTTGTCAGACTCCCAGGGGATGGGGGTCTTAGCTAGCTTTGCTGGCTGATGTAATCTTCCCAGGTGCCATGGGGTGAGTTTCTGTTGCTATTGTGTGGCAGATGGGTCCTATTGTCAAAGATTGAGTTTCTGCCTCTGGCCCATTGACAAAGGAAGGTGGGAGTTGCTTTGTCTTTAAAACATGCTTCTCCATCTCTCCTCCAGGGAAACATTATATTCTGCCTTTTTCATATTTCCTAATGTAGGAAGTTAGCACCCACCCCTTTCCTGGAAGAGTGAAATATTTTAGGAAATATGAAAAAGGCAGAATATTATATTTCCCTGGGAGAAGCATGTTTTACAGACAAAGCAGCTCCCACCTTCCTGCCCCCCACCTTTTGTTAATGAGACAGAGGCAGAAACCCAATCCTTTGTCAAAGGACATTTGGAACACAATAGCAACAGAAACTAACACAATGGGACCCATCTAGACAGAGGCTTGCCACATGGCACCTGGGAAGATTGCATCTGCCAGCAAGACCCCCACCCCCTGGAAGTCTGACAACCAATCAGGATATTCTTTCGGGCCCCCAAGAAATGCAGAGCCAGAGAGAGCATAAAAACCCGAGGATTTTCTGTATCTGCCCCCTTTTTCTGTTCAGGAACTCAAGCCGTGTGATCCTGTCCACCATTAAACCATCTTTCCAAGCAGTCTCCATGTCTCCAGTGTCTTTTTCCCCACTTGGAGCAGAACCCAGAAGGATGTTTCTTCCAACACTAAAATATTTCATTCTTCTAGGAAAGGGGTCTCCGTCTCAAGAGTGTGGTTAGAGACACTGAGAACATAGCTAGTTTCTCTGCGTTCAACCACTGACGGTCTCAAGTCGCAAAAAAACAGGGTCCACAGGCTTGGGAGGTATTTATTCTTTTTTTTTTTTTATAAATCTTTGCGAGAATGTTTTTGTCCCCTGGGTTAGATTTGTGTTAGGTTTTCACAGAGGGCTGTGAAAATATCTGACAGAGGAAGAGCAAGAAGACAAGGAAGAGGAAGAAGACAAGAGTATGGTGGGACAGGTAACAAATAAAATAAAATAAATAAAAAACACGAGTCCAGTTAGATAGTCACTGAAGGGCCCTCTTTTGTTCTTAATATTGTAAGAGAGAAATTGCTTGCAATTATATTCAGAACACAGGCAGGGACATTCCTTTGCCAGGATGCTTACTTCAAGGCCTCTCAGTTGTCACAGATAAGAACAGTCTATGTGATTTACACCTTGAGGTTAAAATGACAGAGATGTCCACTTTGTTGTTTCAACAAAAGATAAAAGATATGCTTCAGTAATCTACAAAAAGAATTATGACTGTTTTGCAAAGAAACTCTGTAATTAGGAAATGTCAACTAAAATTGATAAATGTATAGGACCATATGAATTGCTGACTTCACAGAATCCTTTGTTTGAAAATGTATAAAACTGGAGTCTCATGATCATAACTTGGTTCAGATCTTGAGGTATCAATACCTATCTGATCCTTTATTGCAATAAATAATTAAACTGATTCTGTCTGCCCTAATTGGGATGTTTTCTTAAATTTCTCATCTCCACAAACATCTCTACAACAAGAGGATGGTGATGGTGATGAGGATGAGGAAGAGGAGGAGGAGGAGGAGGAGAATTTCCATTGTTATGGAAATTAAGACTCACAAGAGTCTTGTGGGTGATCAGAGAGGTTTATTGCGCAAGTTTCAGTGCAACACAAGAAGTAAAGACTGAGCAACAAAGGACTCTGATGCAGTTATTCTTATCCATACTTTTGACATCTTATGATTGATTGGTTACAGTTCTGACAGCCCACAGCGACAATTCCTCCCCCCCTTTGCTGCTATACTACAAGCTTACTAATGTGTGTTCCCTCTTAAGTAGGACACAGGTGTTCTTGCAAACTTATCTAAGTTCCTGCCTAAGTTTCCTGCCTTTATGTCTGTGGTCACCTCTGCTTGGCTAGGTATGATATTTTGCTCATGACGGTGTTTCCTGAACTTTCCAGCGGAGGAAGGTTTGTTATTTCTGCGGTTTCACTTTTTGAACCCAGTACTAAAGAAAAGGGGCCCTTCAGAGATCCTCTAGGCTGACCCCAGGATTATATCACTTTTATATCCAATTTCATTGTTCTATATTATTCTTCCACATTATTCCAGCAGGTTTTGGTCTTCCAGATTAATATCCTGGGCATCAATTGTTTCAACTTCAACCCTTCAAAACGACGTTATATAGGGCACTGCACACCAGAACAATTAGACACAAGGACAGTTTTTTTCCTCCCCCGTGCCATCCAGGGGGTGAAATCCAGCAGGTTCTGACAGGTTCGGGAGAACCGGTAGCGGAAATGTTGAGTAGTTTGGAAGGCCGGCAAATATCACCTCTGGCTGGTCCCAGAGTGGGATGGGAATGGAGATTTTGCAGTATCTTTCCCCAAGGAGTGGGAAGGGAATGCGGATTTTATTTATTTTATTTTATTCATTCAATTTATATGCCGCCCCTCTCTGAAGACTCAGGGCGGCTCACAATACATTTTAAAAAATCATTATAAAAACATTTAAAAATTAAAAACATTAAAACCCATTCATAACATTCATGGCCGGATCTCGTCAGATCGCAAAGCGAGATCAACGGCCCCAGGCCTGCCGGAAAATCCAGGTCTTCACCGCTTTTCGGAAGGCCAATAGGGTGGGGATGCAGTATCCTTTCCCTGGAGTGGGGAGGGAATGGAGATTTTGCAGTATCCTTCCCCTGCCACGCCCACCAAGCCACGCCCACAGAACCGGTAGTAAAAAAAAAATGGTATTTCACCACTGATGCCATCCCTCTGCTGAACAATTCATTCCCACAACACTGTCAAACTATTTAATAATTAGTATTATTCTTCTCGTCTTTCCCATTACCGATCTCCTTTTCTACTTATGACTCTAACTTTGTTGCTTGTATCTTTACGATTTACCTGTATTTTTCACTCCATAAGGCGCACTTTTTTGTCTCCCAAAAGTGGGTGGAAATGTCTATGCATCTTATGGAGTGAATATTGCCAAAGCCCCACCCATCGGCCGGCCCCACCCACTGGCCGTTTTCGGCCTCCATGTGTCCCGTTTTCGACCTCCACATGTCCCGTTTTTGGCCTCCACACATCCCGCTTTCGGCCTCCGTGTGCCCCATTTTCAGCTCTGCGCACCTCATTTTTGGCCTCCGCGTGCCCCATTTTTGGCATCCACACATTCTGGTTTCGGCTTCTGCACAGGACTTTCGCAGAGGCCGATAACGGGGCACGCAGAGGCCAAAATGGGACATGTGGAGGCCAAAAAAAGGACACACGGAGGCCGAAAACAGGAATGTGTCAGGGGCATCTTACGGAGTGAAAAATACAGTATATTGTTTTATTTACCATATTTTTTGGAGTATAAGATGGAGCTTTTTGCCCCCTAAAAGAGGGTGAAAATTTAGGTGCGCCTTATGCACCGAATGTAGCCCCGCCCACCCACTGGCCCCCACCCTTTGGCCTCTGCTTCCCAGCAGTTTACCTCCTTGCAAGCAAACAGCAAGAAGAAACAGCTCCTTTCAGCTTCAGCCCAGCCTAATTAGCACAAGTTGATTAGATCGGCCTCCCGACTCTCAGCTGATTTGCTCTCAGCTGTTTTGCGCAGGGCTCTGCTGCTTGCTGCAAGGAGGTAAATTGCTGGAGCAGATTTTTTTTTCCTTGTGCTAATCAAGCTATGCTGAAAACGACACTGAAAGTAAAGCAGGCTGTTTGCTGCAAGGAGGCAAAATTGCTCAGAGGCACAGGCAGAGGCAGATTTCTTTTTCTTCTTTTCCTCACCAAAAATGGTAGGTGCGTCTTATACTCCGAAAAATACGGTAGTTTCCTAGTAGGGTTTATGTTGATGGCTTATTTACTATCCTATGACTATTCTAAGTGTTGTATCTTATGATTCACAATGAATGTATTTTTATGATGACTATGATCGTGATTAATCACTTACAGCTTTTGTGCACACCGAGAGCTTATGCACTGAAGGCAAATTCCTTGTGTGTCCAATCGCACTTGGCCAAGAAAGAATTCTATTCTATTCTAGAGACATCGAGAACATAGCTGACTTTTCTGGGTTCAACCACTGCCTGTCTCAAGTGGGAAAAGAGTCCCCAGGCTTGTGAGTTGTTTCTTCTCCTTTTTTTGATCCTTGTGAGAGAATCTTTTTGTCCCCGGTCTTAAGCTTGTCATGTGAAATCCCCCACGGGGAGGTTCCCATAGAATCAAATGGATATTTGCTAAAATCTCAGATGTGATTTTTTTTGAAAGGAAAGAGGCGAAAAGGAAACAAAAACACAAACAAAACTGTGCAAAAGGGATGTGGTAAGGATCAGAAAGATTTTTGAGGGCTCCTTTGGGGCCCTGGGGTGGGGGTGGGTGATCAGACAGCGGCCTCATGCTTTGTGCACTAATGTGTAAGGATCAAGTATCGATGTAAGTGTCTAGTCCTTAAGGAGGAGAAAGCGACCAATTTTTTTATTATTATTATTTTGCAAATGTGGGGGGGAAATCAGGAGACCTAGAATTGGTCTTCATTAGATGGGAGGGGGAATGAAAACTGTAGAGTAAGTGTTAGGAAATTAGTATTACCTACCTTTTAGGGTTGGCAATATATAAACCATCAATATAGCTTTAAGACTGCTGTATTGCATCATACTGTGTCCTGATTGGTTAGCTCTGTAGCCAATCTCCTTAAGAGAGAGCTAGAAACATGGTTTGTTTCTCTTTGCTGTTCTTGCTGTCTGATATCTCTGTATGCTACTGTTTGCAAATCCAGAAGAACTGTGTATTGTGAATGACTAGGATGACTGGTAAGAAGACTTTGTTATTGGATTATCCCTGGACTGTAATTTTGCTATCTCCTGCTTTGTATGTGTATGACCTGGACTGTTCATTGGACTGTGCCTTACTATTTCCTGACAGTAAACACAACTCAGTGTATCTGTGTGTTGACTGTGTTTATTCGTACCTACTTTCAATTGCTTTCATGTACACACCTTGCTATTCAAGGGTTACTCTGCAAATTCCTTAACAGTAAGAGCAAGGAAGTTCTTTATTATTTATTTATTTATTATTCAAATTTCTATACCGCCCTTCTCCTTTCGGACTCAGGGCGGTGAACAGCCAAAAATAAAAACATTTATACATAAATACGATTAAAAATAGATTTAAAATAATTAAATTTGGCCCATAGTTTAAAATTTATCAATTTAAAATCCATATCAAAATTTAAAACCAACCATAAAATCATAAAATCAAGAGAGACCGGCTAACTGAAAGAGATGAGTTTTTCTTGCATAAAATGAAATGAAATACATACAATACTATACAATATACAATACAATAAGAGGCAAGGCAAGGCAAGGCAAGGCAATAATAAAATAAAATAAAATAAAAAATAAAATAAAATAAAATAAAATAAAATAAAATAAAATAAAATAAAATAAAATAAAATAAAATAAAATAAAATAAAATAAAATAAAATAAAATAAAATAAAACAATACAAAACAATACAATACAATACAATACAATACAATACAATACAATACAATACAATACAATACAATACAATACAATACAATTGTTAAGGATATTGTTGTTGTGTTACCAACCAGCAGAGTGTAGAGCACAGAGAAACGTTGCTGAGAGCAATGAATAAGAGGTGTGCAAACTGGTTTATCAAAAGTTTACTTTATAGTGAAAAAACAATCTCATAGTCTTTAAATCAATCCAAATCTTTGCCAGTTAAATCAGTCCAGTGATACAAAAACTCTTCCACACAAACAGTAGTTGGTTAGAATAACAAGCTCACTCTGGTTCACAAACCACGATGGTAGCAGATCCATCCAACGATGATAGCACAATGGTAGCAACTCCACACACAATGGTAGCTTATCATCAACTGAATACTTTACAGTACCTTTCTTAAATACATTCACAACCAGTGATTATCTAATTACAACATGACGCAGCATTACATTGAATCAGCAAGAAAACTTTAAAGTCACACAATACATATTCATATTAAAGTCACAGAACACATATATTGCCTGGACAACTTGTTAGGCTCAAACCATATCCTAACAACAATTGTTTTAGAAAACAGTTGAGGCCACTTAAAGGTTTGTCTCTGTCCTCAGGGTCACAAACCCTCAGGGTCTGTGTCTGAGGACACAGACAAACCTCCAAGTGGCCTCAACGACTCTCTAAAAGGATGCAAGTGACCAGCTGTCTGCAAGGTGTATAAATCCTTCCATTCCCCACCATCCAGTCAGAGCGGAAGAAGCTTCTTGGATGAGAAGCGAAACGTCTTCAAAAGAAAAACCAGAAAGTCCAGTTGCCTCTTGAAAAGGCATCTTTAGGATAACCATGTCCTGGATGACGGAGAAGTTCCATAGACATTTAGTGATTGTCCTCCCTTGTGACTTATATTTTCTCCTTTTTGAGGAAGTGACACTGAACCCAGGAAGGGTTTGCAGGATTCCTCTCTGTGAATGTGTTCTGCCCTAGCTACAGACCCCAAAGAACACAGCATGCACAAAGTTTGTACAAAACTTAAATTTACTAAAATAACTCAGTCTTCTCCAAACAAAGGCTGTTAATAAACTTCCTTAACAGCCTACAAGAAAACAAAGATAAAGTAATCACAATCTTACTAAGGTTGGCAGAAAGCCCAGAAGCAATTTGCAGAGAATCCAGACGCGAAGTAGAGTGAATTGAAGTTGTTCCCTACAAATTGCTTCAGTCGGCGTTCCTCTTTAAATAGGCTAAGGGAGTGGCCAATTAGCCCCAAGCCTTACTCTCGAGGAGACCTCCTCCTGAGGAACCACTCCTGTCTTTTGGCAGCTCTGCGCGCCCGTGCATCGAGAAGAGGCTCCTCCTCTTCTTCCTCTTCACTTATGGGAGGTTCTGAAGGCCCTGGCGGAATCCCCGCCTCTGGCACCACATCTTCTCCAGCCTCCTCATTGTCCGACTCGAGCGCCAGCTGCATAGGCTGCTGGCGCAGCACCGCACCAGCCTCCTCGCTGTCGGAATCAGCTACAATCCGCACAGGCCACTGACGGCCACAACAGAATGTCTCTCTTTTAAATGCAGACTCAAAAATATTGGATGGGCCAGTTTGCTGGAGTTTAGCATGGGCCTTCAAAGCTGGAAACTTTTTAAGGGCAGGAAATCCCATTTTTATCACTCTGACCAGCAACAGCAGCAACAACCAAATAAATCTATAGTTTGGAGGTAGTCCTTGCCTTACAAAAGTTCATTTAGCAACAATTCAAAGTTAAAACAGCACTGATAAAAGTGACTTAAGTGTCGTTTTTCATGCTTATGTCTGTTGCAGCATCCCCAGGGTCACATCATCAAAATTCAGACCTATGGCAACTGTCTCATATTTATGACGGTTGCAGAGTCCCGGGATCATATGATCTCCTTTTGCAACCTTCTGACAAGCAAAATCCATGGGAAAAACCCAGATTCACTTACCAACCGTGTTCCTAATTTAACAAACTGCAGTAATTCACTTAACGACGGTGGCAAGAAAGGCGGTAAAATGGAGCAAAATTCACACCACAAATGTCTCGCTTCGGAAAACCAAAAAAAAAAAAAAATGGGGCTCAATTGTGATCGTAAGTTGAAGACTACCTGACGTTTATTTCTGTTAAAATGGGCAGTTGTCAAATAAGGCCAGGGGATGTCATTTTGATCCTATAGTGGTGTTTCCCATTTTTAGTCAATTTAAGATGGGTGGACTTCAGCTTCCAGAATTCCCCAGCCAGCCTTAAGATGGTTGGGCTTTGACTCCCAGAATTCCCCAGCCAGCAGGCTTTAAGAGGGGTGGACTTCCACTCCCAGAATTCCCCAGCCAGCATGCTTTAAGAGGGGAGGACTTCCACTCCCAAAATTCCCCAGCCAGCGTGCTTTAAGAGGGGTGGACTTCCACTCCCAGAATTCCCCAGCCAGCGTGCTTTAAGAGGGGTGGACTTCCACTCCCAGAATTCCCCAGCCAGCATGCTTTAAGAGGGGTGGACTTCCACTCCCAGAATTCCCCAGCCAGCGTGCTTTAAGAGGGGAGGACTTCCACTCCCAGAATCCCCCAGCCAGCATGCTTTAAGAGGGGAGGACTTCCACTCCCAGAATTCACCAGCCAGCATGCTTTAAGATAGGCGGACTTCCACTCCCAGAATTCCCCAGCCAGCATGCTTTAAGAGGGGTGGACTTCCACTCCCAGAATTCCGCAGCCAGCATGCTTTAAGATGGGTGGACTCCCACTCCCAGAATTCCCCAGCCAGCATACTTTAAGATAGGCGGACTTCCACTCCCAGAATTCCCCAGCCAGCATACTTTAAGAGGGGTGGACTTCCACTCCCAGAATCCCCCAACCAGCATGCCTTAAGAGGGGTGGACTTCCACTCCCAGAATTCCCCAGCCAGCATGCTTTAAGATAGGCGGACTTCCACTCCCAGAATTCCCCAGCCAGCATACTTTAAGAGGGGTGGACTTCCACTCCCAGAATCCCCCAACCAGCATGCCTTAAGATGGGTGGACTCCCACTCCCAGAATTCCGCAGCCAGCATGCTTTAAGATAGGCGGACTTCCACTCCCAGAATTCCCCAGCCAGCATACTTTAAGAGGGGTGGACTTCCACTCCCAGAATTCCGCAGCCAGCATGCTTTAAGATGGGTGGACTCCCACTCCCAGAATTCCCCAGCCAGCATGCTTTAAGATAGGCGGACTTCCACTCCCAGAATTCCCCAGCCAGCATGCTTTAAGAGGGGTGGACTTCCACTCCCAGAATCCCCCAACCAGCATGCCTTAAGAGGGGTGGACTTCCACTCCCAGAATTCCCCAGCCAGCATGCTTTAAGATGGGTGGACTCCCACTCCCAGAATTCCGCAGCCAGCATGCTTTAAGATGGGTGGACTCCCACTCCCAGAATTCCCCAGCCAGCATGCTTTAAGATGGGTGGGCTCCCACTCCTAGAATTTCCCAGCCACCATGCTTTAAGCGGGGTGGACTTCCACTCCCAGAATCCCCCAACCAGCATGCCTTATGAGGGGTGGACTTCCACTCCCAGAATCCCCCAACCAGCATGCCTTAAGAGGGGTGGACTTCCACTCCCAGAATCCCCCAGCCAGCATGCTTTAAGAGGGGTGGGCTTCCACTCCCAGAATTCCCCAGCCAGCATGCTTTAAGAGGGGTGGGCTTCCACTCCCAGAATTCCCCAGCCAGCATGCTTTAAGAGGGGTGGGCTTCCACTCCCAGAATTCCCCAGCCAGCATGCTTTAAGAGGGGTGGACTTCCACTCCCAGAATTCCCCAGCCAGCATGCTTTAAGAGGGGTGGACTTCCACTCCCAGAATTCCCCAGCCATCATGCTTTAAGATGGGTGGACTCCCACTCCTAGAATTTCCCAGCCACCATGCTTTAAGAGGGGTGGACTTCCACTCCCAGAATCCCCCAACCAGCATGCCTTAAGAGGGGTGGACTTCCACTCCCAGAATCCCCCAACCAGCATGCCTTAAGAGGGGTGGACTTCCACTCCCAGAATTCCCCAGCCAGCATGCTTTAAGAGGGGTGGACTTCCACTCCCAGAATTCCCCAGCCAGCATGCTTTAAGATGGGTGGACTCCCACTCCTAGAATTTCCCAGCCACCATGCTTTAAGAGGGGTGGACTTCCACTCCCAGAATCCCCCAACCAGCATGCCTTAAGAGGGGTGGACTTCCACTCCCAGAATCCCCCAACCAGCATGCCTTAAGAGGGGTGGACTTCCACTCCCAGAATTCCGCAGCCACCATGCTTTAAGAGGGGTGGACTTCCACTCCCAGAATTCCCCAGCCAGCATGCTTTAAGAGGGGTGAACTTCCACTCTCAGAATTCCCCAGCCACCATGCTTTAAGAGGGGTGGACTTCCACTCCCAGAATCCCCCAACCAGCATGCCTTAAGAGGGGTGGACTTCCACTCCCAGAATTCCGCAGCCAGCATGCTTTAAGAGGGGAGGACTTCCACTCCCAGAATTCCCCAGCCAGCATGCTTTAAGAGGGGTGGGCTTCCATTCCCAGAATTCCCCAGCCAGCATGCTTTAAGAGGGGTGAACTTCCACTCTCAGAATTCCCCAGCCAGCATGCTTTAAGAGGGGTGGACTTCCACTCCCAGAATTCCCCAGCCAGCATGCTTTAAGAGGGGTGAACTTCCACTCTCAGAATTCCCCAGCCAGCATGCTTTAAGAGGGGTGGACTTCCACTCCCAGAATTCCCCAGCCAGCATGCTTTAAGAGGGGTGGACTTCCACTCCCAGAATTCCCCAGCCAGCATGCTTTAAGAGGGGTGGACTTCCACTCCCAGAATTCCCCAGCCAGCATGCTTTAAGAGGGGAGGACTTCCACTCCCAGAATTCCCCAGCCAGCATGCTTTAAGAGGGGTGGACTTCCACTCCCAGAATTCCCCAGCCAGCATGCTTTAAGAGGGGAGGACTTCCACTCCCAGAATTCCCCAGCCAGCATGCTTTAAGAGGGGTGGACTTCCACTCCCAGAATTCCCCAGCCAGCATGCTTTAAGAGGGGTGGACTTCCACTCCCAGAATTCCCCAGCCAGCATGCTTTAAGAGGGGAGGACTTCCACTCCCAGAATTCCCCAGCCAGCATGCTTTAAGAGGGGTGGACTTCCACTCCCAGAATTCCCCAGCCAGCATGCTTTAAGAGGGGTGGACTTCCACTCCCAGAATTCCCCAGCCAGCATGCTTTAAGAGGGGTGAACTTCCACTCTCAGAATTCCCCAGCCACCATGCTTTAAGAGGGGTGGACTTCCACTCCCAGAATCCCCCAACCAGCATGCCTTAAGAGGGGTGGACTTCCACTCCCAGAATCCCCCAACCAGCATGCCTTAAGAGGGGTGGACTTCCACTCCCAGAATTCCGCAGCCACCATGCTTTAAGAGGGGTGGACTTCCACTCCCAGAATTCCCCAGCCACCATGCTTTAAGAGGGGTGAACTTCCACTCTCAGAATTCCCCAGCCACCATGCTTTAAGAGGGGTGGACTTCCACTCCCAGAATCCCCCAACCAGCATGCCTTAAGAGGGGTGGACTTCCACTCCCAGAATTCCGCAGCCAGCATGCTTTAAGAGGGGAGGACTTCCATTCCCAGAATTCCCCAGCCAGCATGCTTTAAGAGGGGTGGACTTCCACTCCCAGAATTCCCCAGCCAGCATGCTTTAAGAGGGGTGAACTTCCACTCTCAGAATTCCCCAGCCAGCATGCTTTAAGAGGGGTGGACTTCCACTCCCAGAATTCCCCAGCCAGCATGCTTTAAGAGGGGTGGACTTCCACTCCCAGAATTCCCCAGCCAGCATGCTTTAAGAGGGGAGGACTTCCACTCCCAGAATTCCCCAGCCAGCATGCTTTAAGAGGGGTGGACTTCCACTCCCAGAATTCCCCAGCCAGCATGCTTTAAGAGGGGTGGACTTCCACTCCCAGAATTCCCCAGCCAGCATGCTTTAAGAGGGGAGGACTTCCACTCCCAGAATTCCCCAGCCAGCATGCTTTAAGAGGGGTGGACTTCCACTCCCAGAATTCCCCAGCCAGCATGCTTTAAGAGGGGAGGACTTCCACTCCCAGAATTCCCCAGCCAGCATGCTTTAAGAGGGGTGGACTTCCACTCCCAGAATTCCCCAGCCAGCATGCTTTAAGAGGGGTGGACTTCCACTCCCAGAATTCCCCAGCCAGCATGCTTTAAGAGGGGAGGACTTCCACTCCCAGAATTCCCCAGCCAGCATGCTTTAAGAGGGGTGGACTTCCACTCCCAGAATTCCCCAGCCAGCATGCTTTAAGAGGGGTGGACTTCCACTCCCAGAATTCCCCAGCCAGCATGCTTTAAGAGGGGTGAACTTCCACTCTCAGAATTCCCCAGCCACCATGCTTTAAGAGGGGTGGACTTCCACTCCCAGAATTCCCCAACCAGCATGCCTTAAGAGGGGTGGACTTCCACTCTCAGAATTCCCCAGCCACCATGCTTTAAGAGGGGTGGACTTCCACTCCCAGAATCCCCCAACCAGCATGCCTTAAGAGGGGTGGACTTCCACACCCAGAATTCCGCAGCCAGCATGCTTTAAGAGGGGTGGACTTCCACTCCCAGAATTCCCCAACCAGCATGCCTTAAGAAGGGAGGACTTCCACTCCTAGAATTTCCCAGCCAGCATATTTTAAGAGGGGTGGACTTCCACTCCCAGAATCCCCCAGCCAGCCATGTTGCCTTGGGAATTCTGGGAACTGAAGTCCACCCACCTTACAATAGTTAAGTTGAAAATAGCTCCCCTGACAACACAACCATCATTTTTGAAGCTTTTAGCTACAGCCATGGAAGAGGTTATTTTCTTTAATTCATTTAGCAAAGTGCATCGTGTTATGTGTTACCATAACACATACCCCCTTCTCTGAATCCGTGTGTTTCACCGTAATATTTGATATAATGACGTATCTTCAACATTCCTCTCGCCAAGGGCTGCATTAGCTGATCCGTTTCTGGGAAAATGCAGGACAGTCAAAATTAATGGCTTGTTTTTCTGGGCTGCCTTCCAACACAGCGATATATTTTGATTGGAGAAAATATTGTGTAGGGTTGATTTACTTCCCAGCTGCTGATAAAGAAAACAAAAGGGAAAAAAACCCTATTTGTTTCAGATGGACCACAACAATTCCTGTTCTCAGAGAAGGGGAAAAAATGTTTCACAAGATGCATGAATGAAACCAGGTTTGTGGCTTGGCTTAGCCCAAGGGAGAACTCAGTTATGGCTATTTTTTTTCTTTAAATAAACAAGCTTCCCACATCTCACTTTCCGTGTATTGTCTTCTTGGTATCAACTCCTGCGGACCTCAGTTGACTTGCTTATTTCATGATAAATCTCTGTATCACACTAGCTCAGTATTTTTCCAATTTTGGTGGCTTTAAGAGCGTTGGGCTTCCACTCCCAGAATCCCCCAGCCAGCATGCTTTAAAATGGGTGGACTTCCACTCCCAGAATTCCCCAGCCAGCATGCTTTAAGAGAAGTGGACTTTCACTCCCAGAATTCCCCAGCCAGAAATGCTTTAACATGGGTGCACTTCCACTCCCAGAATTCCCCAACCAGCAGGCTTTAAGAGAGGTGGACTTCCACTCCCAGAATTCCCCAGCCAGAAATGCTTTAACATGGGTGCACTTCCACTCCCAGAATTCCCCAACCAGCAGGCTTTAAGATGGGTGGACTTCCACTCCCAGAATTCCCCAGCCAGCATGCTTTAAGATGGGTGGACTTCCACTCCCAGAATTCCCCAGCCAGCAGGCTTTAAGATGGGTGGACTTCCACTCCCAGAATTCCCCAGCCAGCATGCTTTAAGATGGGTGGACTTCCACTCCCAGAATTCCCCAGCCAGCAGGCTTTAAGAAGGGTGGACTTCCACTCCCAGAATTCCCCAGCCAGCATGCTTTAAGATGGGTGGACTTCCACTCCCAGAATTCCCCAGCCAGCATGCTTTAACATGGGTGCACTTCCTGTCCCAGAATTCCCCAACCAGGAGGCTTTAAGAGAGGTGGACTTCCACTCCCAGAATTTCCCAGCCAGAAATGCTTTAACATGGGTGGACTTCCACTCCCAGAATTCCCCAACCAGCAGGCTTTAAGATGGGTGGACTTCCACTCCCAGAATTCCCCAGCCAGCAGGCTTTAAGAAGGGTGGACTTCCACTCCCAGAATTCCCCAGCCAGCATGCTTTAAGATGGGTGGACTTCCACTCCCAGAATTCCCCAGCCAGCATGCTTTAACATGGGTGCACTTCCTGTCCCAGAATTCCCCAACCAGGAGGCTTTAAGAGAGGTGGACTTCCACTCCCAGAATTCCCCAGCCAGAAATGCTTTAACATGGGTGCACTTCCACTCCCAGAATTCCCCAACCAGCAGGCTTTAAGAGAGGTGGACTTCCATTCCCAGAATTCCCCAGCCAGCATGCTTTAACATGGGTGGACTTCCACTCCCAGAATTCCCCAGCCAGCATGCTTTAAGACGGGTGGACTTCCACTCCCAGAATTCCCCAGCCAGCATGCTTTAAGACGGGTGGACTTCCACTCCCAGAATCCCCCAGTCAGCATGCTTTAAGAGGGATGGACTTCCACTCCCAGAATCCCCCAGTCAGCATGCTTTAAGATGGGTGCACTTCCACTCCCAGAATTCCCTGAGGTCGAGTGATCAAAATTCAAATACTGGCCAACTGGTTCATATTTATGACGGTCGCAATGTCCCAGGGTCACATGATCTCCTTTTGCGACCTTCTGACAAAGTCAATGGGGTAGCCAGATTCACTTAACCCTGTTTCTAACTTAACTTCTGCAGTGATTCACTTAACAACTATGGCATGCAAGGTCGTAAAATGGGGCGAAAAACTCACTGCACAACTTGTCTCGCTTAGCAACGGAAATACGACCAGTGGTGACCATAAACCAAGGACTCTCTTTAAAAGGGTAACGGAATGTCAAACCATTTATGAACTTTCCAAATTTAGAATTTTCCAGAGGAAGGAGAAAGAGAGGAAAAGGAAGGTGTGACAGCCAGAAAGGCTTTTGCACAACTGGGGTTGTGTGTGCCCATTGTGTCCTTTCCGGGAACAGGCAGTCACGGATGCTTCGGCCATCTCCTGGCTGGATTACTGCAATGCACTCTTTGTGGGGCTGCCCTTGAAGAGTATCCAGAAGCTGCAGCTGGTTTGTAAAGGATATCGTTCCTTCAAAGCCACATTGGCTGCCAAAGTGTGAACCCCCGTTATTCAAGATGGTGAACCCCATTATTTGCAGGACCCTCTCTGGGAACAACTATCTTGCTTAGCAATGGAATGTAGGGGGTCCATTGTGGTCGTAAGTCGAGGACTACCTGTATTTCCCCCACCCACCTCCAAATCCGTTACTGTCTTCAAGGAAGAATTATTGTCTTAATCGAAACGAACATGTCAGAAATGAAGTGTAGAAATGTTAATAAAAACTTACTGAGAACTGAGCATTTTAAGGGTGTTATTTGAGGGTCTGCCCCAAAGAAGAGTGGGGGGCGGGACAATGTATTTTCCAAAGCTCCTGAGGGCAGAACAAGAAACAATTTAAAATTTAAGATGGGTCACTCGGACTTCTGGCCTTAGGACACGTCAATCTCTGTGCCAAAGGTGTTTTTTTTTTTCCAATAGGAAACTAGACTTTCTGGTTTTGAAGACGTTTCACTTCTCATCCGAGAAGCTTCTTCAGCTCTGACTGGATAGTGGGGAAAGATTTATTATAAATGACTAGCTGTCTGCAAGGTGTGAAGTTTCCGAAAGATGCCCTAATTAATTCATGAGCCATGAGCCGAACTTCAAAAGAAATACAGTCATTTATTAGGAGCAGCTTCCGGCAATACTCGGATGCAGTTAGGACTGATCCTACGTAGATTTACGTTCCCCTATGACCCTGTCTCTCCCCTCCTCTCTGGCCATGTCATAAATCACATTCTCCAATTCACCCCTTTGGCTGGCTGTGAAACCCAACACCCTCCGACTGATTGCGGTAAGAAAGCATCTATGGAATGCAGCTTCAGTTAGGGAAATCAATCAGCTCTATCAGTTCTCCCTCCCTCCTGCTCTTGGCAACTTGAAAGCTTTGCAAGTTGACACAAGGAATATAAATCCTTCCCTTATTACGTAAGTAATATATATTACTTAGTATTATGTAGTATTATTTGAATTAAGAATTTTGTTTAAATGTTAAAATGGCTATATTTTTAAAATTAGAGATAAGATTGAGGACTACCTGTGTGCTTAGTCTAATAGCAATCCAAATATTTCGAGGGTACACATTTATTGACCTTGAGTGAGCTTGCTTGATAAGCAACCAACGATGGGCTCAACTGTGTGGGCTCTTATTGTGGTTGTGTAAGTCAAGGACTGTCTATACCCGTGATGGCGAACCTATGGCACATGTGCCACAGGTGGCACGTGGAGCCATATCGGTGGGCATGCAAGCATTGCTCTAGCTCAGCTGCAGCGCACATGCACGTGTCGACCAGCTGATTTTCAGGTCTTCTGGGCCCACCAGAAGTTGGGAAACAGGCTGTTTCCGGCCTCCAGAGGGCCTCTGGAGGGGTGGAAAAGACCATTTTCGCCCTCCCCAGGCTCCTAGAAAGCGTCTGGAGCCTGGGGAGGGCGAAAAACAGGCCTACCAGCCCCACCATGCCATCACGTGCCAAAAGCAAGGGGAGTGCAGGGTCAGGTGCACATGTGCGGGAGACGGGGCGCCTTGAATTATGGGTTTGGGCATGTGCGCACGCAACCTCCCCGCACTCCCTCCACTTTGGGCAAAAAGGTTAGCCATCACTGGTCTATACTCCCCATTTTATCCAAGTTGTCACAGCCCTCTGAACTTGGTTTTTTTTTTCAGTCTTTTAACTCCAACGCCCAGAATTAGAACTCCTAAAATAGGCTCCAGCCCAGGAAAGTCTTTTGCTGCCCAATTTGCGATAAAGGGATGCCTGATGCGATTGTTGAAATTCAGGATGTGTCAGTTTCAAAGGCATCATAAACAAGACAGGTCACGTGATGCAAAAGTGCACATGTGCAGTTAAGCTCAGCAGGCCATGGTTAGCATCTTCCAGAAGCTCTGACTTGACGGTTTAAGTTATTTTTGGCTTTTCAGTGTTGGGAGTGGTAGGTCACGTAGTAAGATTTTTACTTTGGCGTTTACAAATTCACTCTGGGCCTTTCGTCCTTATCCCTTTGTGTATTTCAAGGAGTTTAAAAATGCCTAATGTTCTTTTATGATTTGCTAAAATTGGTTATGTGCACTTTACTTATGTCCCGTTGATGCTGCTGCCTTCGTGGCTTGACTCCTTTTGCTTCAATCTTTCTGTCCATTCACCAGCAAATGCAAGAAATGTCTAAAGCAAAGATTATTTTCCATGCTCTATAGCCGTGATGGTGAACCTATGGCACGCGTGCCACACTTGGCACGCAGAGCCCTCTGTGCGGGCACACGAGCAATTGCCCAGCTCATGTCCACTGCACATATGCCGCCTCCCACCGGCCAGCTGATTTTTGAATGCGCAGAGGCTGGTGTACATACGGGAGATGCGCACACATGCACGGGGGAGCTATATGCATGCTTTCTAAGTGCGGAAATGGGCTACTTTCCAGCTTCCGGAGGGTTTCCAGAGCCTCGGAGAGGCAGTTTTCACCCTCCTGGAGGCTTGGGGAAAGCCTCCAGAGCCTGGGGAGGGCGAAAAATAGGCCTCCCAGGAGTTCCAGAAGTCCGGAAACGGGCCAGTTTCCAGCTTCCGGAGCCTGGGGAGGGCAAAAACACCCTCCTTCCCGCTGTGGTGCAGGTTGCTCACATTTTTTAATCCCACCCCTCGCACGCATGCTCATACGTGGGGAGCTGGGTGTTGCATATATAGTACATGCAAAGACCTTGAGTTCACAACTGTAATGGAGCTTGCCCATCAGTAGTGACTCATGACTAAGCTACATCGTCACCCACTTGGCGATGCAGTGGTTAAAATGCAGTATTGCAGGCTAACTCACTGCTCACTGCCAGCAGTTTGATCCTGACTGGTTCAAGCTTGACTCAGCCTTCAATCCTTCCAAGGTAGATAAAATGGGAACCCCAATTGTTGAGGGCAAGATGCCCACTCTATAAACTGCTTAGAGGGCTTGAAAGCACTGTGAAGGCTAAGCCCTATTGCTATATGGTGAACCTAGTTTTGGCTTGTGGTGACTGTGCAAACACAACAGTTAAAGCAATCAGAGATTTGCCAAATACCAGAAACATTGGTTTTGACAAAACTGTCATAAAACATGGTCACATGATACTGCAGACAGCCATAAATGCCTAACTGCAGGAGGGAAACCAGTCAGAACTTCGAAACTGGATGGATCTTAATGGTGATGAAGATTCAGAGTCATCCCGATAGAGTCGTTTGGAAGTTGAGTAATGGCAACTGGATTCCTTTTGCCGATTTGAACCTTTCTCTACTTATACAGGAAGCTTCAGTCCTTAACAAGCAGCAAAATGTTTAGAAACCAAGAAAAGTCCAGTTGCCAAGATTCAACTTTCAGACAACTGGTTCTTACAGTAGGTATACTCAGAGGTCCAGTGTAATTTCCAACCATCACTAAGTGACCGGTCAAAGACTACTTGTACCTGTATTTTTCTGTGATGACAGAATGAAATAGGTGCTGCAACACAAGCACCATTGTCCTTTTGTCACAATGGATTCTTGCTCCTTTTCTGTACAAATATGATAAG